>NC_053393.1:458896873-459076003 GCF_905171765.1 Bufo bufo
CTCAAAATCAAATCGGGAGAAGAAGAGAGCCCATCTGCCTTGGTGAGGGTTCAGACGCTGGGCTGTCTGCAGATATGTAAGGTTCTTGTGATCGGTGAAGATTATCACTGGATGCTGGGCCCCCCTCCAATAGATAACACCACTCTTACAAGTTTTATGGCCAGAAGCTCTCTGTCTCCTATAAAGTAATTCCTCTCAGCAGGGGAGAAGAGCTTGGAGGAGAATCCACATGTAACCATCTTGCCCTTGGAACCTTTCTGTAGTAAAACAGCACTGGCTCCTATGGAAGAGGCGTCCACTTCTAAAAAGATTTGGTGGGAGACATCAGGATGAGGCAGAACAGGTGCAAAAGCCAAGTACCTCTTTAATTGGACGAAGGCGGCTTGTGCCTCAGGAGTCCAGTCTTTGGCATTCACCCCTTTCTTAGTAAGAGCAGAGATCGGAGATGTAAGAGATGAAAAATTTGGGATGAACTGACGATAGAAATTAGCAAATGCAAAGAAGCACTGTATAGCACAAAGGCCCTGTGGGAGGGGCCAGTCCATTACTGCATGAAATTTTTCAGGATCCACCTGCTACCCGGCATCCGAGATGATGTATCCGAGAAATGGTACGGTAGATTTTTCAAAGATGCTTTTCTCGAGATTGGCATAAAATTCATTCTCTCTCAACCGCTGTAAAACTAAACGTACATGCTTCCAGTGAGTGGTCAAATCTGGAGAATAGATCAGTATATCGTCCAAGTACACTATCATGCAGACATAGTGCGGTCCTGGAAGATATTGTTTACCAACTCCTGGAATTCCGCCGGAGCATTGCACAGACCGAAGGGCATGACGAGATACTCTTAGTGTCCATCACGAGTGTTGAAAGCAGTCTTCCACTCATTGCCCTTTCGAATGCGGATAAGGTTGTATGCGCCGCGCAGGTCGAATTTTGTGAAGAACTTAGCTCCCCAGATCCTGTCAAAGAGTTCGGAGATTAGCGGAAGAGGGTATCGATTCTTGACTGTAACCTTATTCAGACCTCGATAGTCGATACAGGGCTGTAAGGATCCATCTTTTTTCTGCACAAATAAGAACCTGGCACCGGCTGGTGAAGTAGATTTCCAGATAAACCCCCTCTCTAGATTCTCCTTGATTTAATCAGACATTGCTTGGGTCTCGGGAAGTGAGAGAGGGTAGACTCGACCGCGTGGAGGAGTGTCACCAGGCAGAAGGTCAATGGGACAATCATATGGACAATGAGGAGGCAGGGTCTCGGTCTCTTTCTTACTGAAGATATCCGCAAAACTGACATACTGCTGCAGAAGTCCAGGAAGGTCTACTGGTACAGTAGACGAGGAAGCAGGTCGGACCTCCGATAAGCAGGTGGACTGACAGGATGATCCCCAATGCAGAATCTGACCGGAGTGCCAGTCCACAACTGGAGTCTGCTAACGCAGCTAGGAAAGACCAAGAATAACCGGATTCAAGGAGGTTGGCAGGACATACAGTAGAAGGAAATCATCTCTGAATGCAGAACCCCAATTTGAAACTTAAGGGGTATAGTAACAGAGAGCACAGATTCAGGAAGTGGCAGTCCATTTAAGGAAGTCACTGACAGAGGCCTTTCTAGATGGATGGTAGGAAGTCGGTACTGATGGACCAGAGCTTGCTGAATGAGGTTACCGGCTGACCCAGAGTACAATAATTCAGGCACAGACAGTGCGACTCCCTTGTGAGAGAGAGTCACCAAAATTGAAAGTTTCAGAGAGGACATCTCCTTGTCTAGGACCACCTCTCCAACTGATCCTAGACATTGGCGTTTCCCGTCTTCTATGGACAATTACGCACAAAGAGGTCCTTGCCTCCACAATACAGACACAGGTTTTCTGCTTCGCGGCTTAAACTTTCCTGGTCAGACAATCGAAGGCGCTCTATTTGCATGGGCTCTTCAAGTAGGGTGGACACTAGAGGAAGTACCGGCCTCTAGAAGGATGTAGCCAAACGAGGTGGTCTTCTGGTGCATGAGACCTCCTTTGGTCAAGGTGATCAGGTCACTCAGAGTGGACAGATGTCGCAACCAGCTAATTTATCCTTAAAGGGGTATTATCATCTCAATGATTAGTCTTAATTTAAATCTTTTGCCCCCATTGAAAACTTTTTTCTATACATTGCATTAAAAATAACCTGTCATTCTATTTAAAATTGATTTTTTCTATCAGTGTTGTTTATTTGCGCTTCCCATGGATACGGCCACATCTCACCTGCCGCATCCATGGGCCATGCCTGCGCACTTCATCGTCTGCGATCCTGCGGCCGGCCTCTTCAAGCACTTGTGAATGCACACGTCTTATCTCTTTTGGGCGGCCGCGCATGCGCAGAATATCCATCACATCTGAGATAGAGCCGCGCATGGGCGGCCGTCCGAACAGTTCGGGTGAGGCAGCAGAGTGTGCGGACGGACATCGGAGGACCTGGAGAGACTATTTCCTAATAGGTAAGTATCATTTCTACTCGCCCCACTAAATCCACCGATTACTGAAGATGGAGGCACTTGAGGGGGCAGATGGAGGCACTTGAGGGGGCAGATGGAGGCACTTTTGGGGCTATATGAGGCATATGGGGGCTGATGGGGGGCTGTTTGAGGCTGATGGGGGGCTGTTTGAGGCTGATAGGGGGCTATTTCAGGCTGATGGAGGGCTATTTCAGGCTGATGGAGGGCTATTTGAGGCATATGGGGGCTGATGGGGGGCTGTATGAGGCTGATGGGGGGCTGTTTGAGGCATTTGGGGGCTGATGGAGGCACTTGGGGGCTGATAGATGTAGCAGAGCTGAATATGCTGCTGTTCAGCCATAGTTCTAGTGGGAAAGGGAATAGACAGATGTAGCAGAGCTGTATATGTTGCGGGTCAGCATCAATGCTAGGGAAAGAGAGAAACTGATGTAGCAGAGCTGTATATGTTGCGGGTCAGCATCAATGCTGGTGGAAGAGAGAAACTGATGTAGCAGGCCTGTATATGTTGCGGGTCAGCATCAATGCTAGGGGAAGAGAGAAACTGATGTAGCAGAGCTGTATATGTTGCGGGTCAGCATCAATTCTGGTGGAAGAGAGAAACTGATGTAGCAGTGCTGTATATGCGGCTGTTCTGACACAGTGCTGATTGAAGAGATAAAATACAGATGTAGCAGAGCTGTATATGTAACTTTTCAGACCCAGTGCTAGCGGGGGAGTAGAATAAAGATGTAGCAGGGTTGTTTAGGAAGCCATTCAGCCAAAGTGATGTTAGGGGACTGGGGAAGACACATGTACAGCTGTAATGGAAACAAATCTGCATCAGTGCTGGTGGGTGGGGGTTGGTCAAGCTTTTGGGCTAATGTATAATATGGAATTATAGTTTTTGATGCACATAATGGGTTTGTAAAAGATCAGACTGAGATTTTGTGTGTAAAACTGCAGAACAGTCACGTGTTACTGTACACTGAGCTCACTTCACATGGCTCTCTGATTCCCCAGCAGGGGGAGGGGCCTCACACACACACTGCAGGCTGCCAGACTGATGAGTCATACTATTCACATGAACTAGCACGCGGGACTCATCTCTAAGTGTGATGTCATAAGGAGGTGTGGCCAGCCTTCACTCTAGCTGCCTAAGCCCGCCCAGCCTTAGCTGCAGAAAACCAGGAAGTGAACAGCTAGCTGGCAGCAATTGAGGATGAAGTAGCAAGATGAGAATACCCCTTTAATCCTGTCAGAAAGACCCTCCCAAAATACCGCCAGTTGAGCCTCATTGTTCCATGCAAGTTCGGCAGCCAGGGTACGAAACTGGATGGTGTACTGACCCACAGACAAGGAACCCTGTCGTAGACGCAGCAGAGCTAATGCAGCGGAGGACGTGCGGCCGGGCTTGTCAAAGTCAAGCTGGAAGGTAGCCAGGAAAGACTGCAGATTAGTGGTCTCTGAACCTCCATGTTACCAAATAGGATTTGCCCACGCAAGTACCTGTGTGAAGTTGGCACCCCATGTTCTCAAATTTCAAAAAGAAATACACCATTCGTTTGTTCTGCGTTTGTGCTGGTTTGTGCCTCAAAAATGAACATTTGTGCCGGTTCGGTTCCTGAGATATTGCGTGTTAGATTTTTATGAAGCCCCGCCCACTTTCCACCCCATGTTCTTAAATGTCAAAAAGAAATACACCATTCGTTTGTGCTGCGTTTGTGCTGGTTTGTGCTGAAAAAATGAACGTTTGCGCCGCTTTGGTTTCCGAGATATTGCGCGCTTGATTTGCTGAAACCCCACCCACTTTCCACCCCATGTTTTCAAATTTCAAAAAGAAATGCACCATTCATTTGTGCCGCAAAAAAGAATGTTTGCGCCGCTTTGGTTTCTGAGATATTGCGCGCTTGCTTTGATGAAACCCCGCCCACTTTCCACCCTATGTTCTCAAATTTCAAAAAGAAATACACCATTCGTTTGTGCTGGTTTGTGCCGCAAAAATGAACGTTTGTGCCGGTTCGGTTCCTGAGATATTGCGTGTTAGATTTTTATGAAGCACCGCCCACTTTCCACCCCATGTTCTTAAATGTCAAAAAGAAATACACCATTCGTTTGTGCTGCGTTTGTGCTGGTTTGTGCTGAAAAAATTAACGTTTGCGCCGCTTTGGTTTCCGAGATATTGCGCGCTTGATTTGCTGAAACCCCACCCACTTTCCACCCCATGTTTTCAAAATTCAAAAAGAAATGCACCATTCATTTGTGCCGCAAAAAAGAATGTTTGCGCCGCTTTGGTTTCTGAGATATTGCGCGCTTGCTTTGATGAAACCCCGCCCACTTTCCACCCTATGTTCTTAAATTTCAAAAAGAAATACACCATTCGTTTGTGCTGGTTTGTTCCGCAAAAATGAACGTTTGCGCCACTTTTGTTTCTGAGATATTGCGCGCTTGATTTGCTGAAACCCCGCACACTTTCCACCCCATGTTTTTAACCCTGACCCTAGACCCCCCAGATGTGCTGCAGCTTGCCCCCCTCCCCCCCCCCACAACTTTTTTTGGGGCCCAAGCATTTATTTTTATATTTCTTTCTGCGTACGCTGACTGTGGCCGGCACTCTTAGCGTCTGGCCACTGTTAGCGCATTGCACACCCCACCGCTGATCAACTTAGGACGGTTAATTAGCGAGTTAGAATTATTTTTTTTTTAATTCACTTTTTTTTTTGTTTTTTTTGTTTTGTCTGTTAGGTTTAGGGTAAGTTCGGCGAACACCCATGCCCCCACACACACGCACACCAAATAAAGTTTATCATGCACACACACTCCCCTATAGCCCGCCGGATGTTCTCGGCTGAGGAGGCATATGCCCAGCTTGCCTCCAAATCCGAGAGCCCCAGTGAGGACGAGGATGACCCCACTTTCCTTTTGTCATCCGAGTCCTCCTCCTCATTATAGATGTCCCGAACTATTTGCCTGTGAATAGTTCCCGGCGAACATCGCTTGTTCACATTCGCCGCGGCGGGCGAACATATGCGATGTTCGGTCCGCCCCCTATTCGTCATCATTGTGTAAACTTTGACCCTGTACCTCACAGTCAGCAGACACATTCCAGCCAATCAGCATCATATCCTCCGTCCCAGACCCTCCCACCTCCTGGACAGCATCCATTTTAGATTCATTCGGAAGCATTCATTTTAGATTCATTGAGTCAAGCGGAAAGGAGCCCAGCACCGTCCCCGCGTCCTCCGAATCTCCTCCTTGCTGGCTGACGTCACAGAGCTGGAGCGCCGAAATCTTGCGATGCGCGAGCCAGCGCATGCGCAGTGTCGGCATCATGTTCATTCCCTGTGCTAGCATCAGCACAGGGAACGAACTATGCATGCGCTAGCTCGCGCATCGCGAGATTTCGGCGCTCCAGCTCTGTGACGTCAGCCAGCAAGGAGGAGATTCGGAGGACGCGGGGCGGTGCTGGGCTCCTTTCCGCTTGACTCATCTCCGGACACAGGACTCATATCAGGTCATTTGTATATTGATCAAAAAGGTTTTTTAACACAATAAAAGAGCAGAGAGCTGTGGGGACTGGGTATTGCAGATGTGCTAGCGGCCATCCAGCAGCCCATGTGCGCAACTCATATCTGGTGTCACATTCGATTCCATTTAAAGAAAAACAACAATTTTGACTGTGAATAAATAGCAGTCAGTTGCACACACGTGTTTGTGTGTTTAAGGCCCAGCTGCAAGCGCATAGTGTCACTTTAGCGCCATTCATATGTGGTGTCACAGTAGCTTGCACGCATAGTACAACTAAACTAATCTAAAAAAAATGACAGGCAGAGGCAGGCCACCCCGCAGGGGCCGTCGTGGTCGTGGTGCTGTGATTCCCTTTGGCCCTAGACTAATGCCCAGTGTTCAGAGGCCACATACCCTGAACTCGAAAAGTTCTGAAGACATAGTTGACTTGACACAGGATACCCAATCTTCTACAGCTTCCACACGGAACCTTGACGCACCATCCTCCTCCAGCTCAGCTTCGGGCACCTCTCAAGTTTCCACTCGCCCGCCTGCTGCCACCACCAACACTAGCACCACAGCCGCTTCACTTGATCTGTCAGAGGAGTTATTTACACATCAGTTGGAAGAAATGAGTGATGCGCAACCATTATTGCCAGAGGATGTAGATAACAGGGATATGTCTCAGTCAGGCAGCATTACGCACATGGATGTACGGTGTGATGATGATGATGTTGTACCCGCTGCTGCTTCCTTTGCTGATTTGTCAGATACAAGTGAAGCGGTTGATGATGACGATGTGTCCGTGGATGTCATGTGGGTGCCCGCTCGAACAGAAGAAGAACAGGTTGAAAGTTCTGATGGGGAGACAGAGAGGAGGAGGAGACGAGTTGGAAGCAGGGGGAGGTCGTTGCAAGGAGCTAGTGGCACAGTCAGACAGCATGCATCGGCACCCGGGGTCAGCCAGACAGTACGCCAATCAACGCATGCTGTTGCCACCACCAGAATGCCGTCATTTCAGAGCTCAGCAGTGTGGCATTTTTTTTGTGTGTCTGCCTCTGACAACAGCGATGCCATTTGCAACCTGTGCCAAAAGAAACTGAGTCGTGGGAAGTCCAACACCCACCTAGGTACAACTGCTTTGCGAAGGCACATGATCTCAAATCACAAATGCCTATGGGATCAACACATGAGTACAAGCAGCACACAAACTCAAAGCTGCCATCCTCCTCCTGTTCCAGCATCTTCAGCCACGTCAACCACTGCTGTCCTCTCAACCATCTGCAACTCTGTCTCTCGCCTTGAGCAGTTCCTGCTCATCTGCCCACAGTCAGGTGTCTGTCAAGGACATGTTTGAGCGTAAGAAGCAAATGTCACAAAGTCACCCCCTTGCCCGGCGTCTGACAGCTGGTTTTTCTGAACTCTTAGCCCACCAGATTTTACTATACAAGCTGGTGGAGTCTGAGGAGTTCAAAAAATTTGTAGCTATTGGGACACCGCAGTGGAAGGTACCCGGCCGAAATTTCTTTGCACAAAAGGCAATCCCCAACCTGTACTCGATTGTGCAAAAGGAAGTAATGGCATGTCTGGCACACATCAAAAACATAAATCACAGCAATGGTTTCTTTCAAGGATATTTATTTTTCAATTGATATGCGGCAGGAGATTTTATTGTGCAAACGTTTTCGGCCGTATCTGGCCTTCGTCAGGCACTATGGAGATTACAATAAGGCAATTTAAGTAACAATTCGTTTCTAGTCAATTTACATCATTGATTATGGGTAGGGATGAGCGAACCCGAACCGAATTTTGGGGTGTCCGTGACACGGACACGAACATTTTCGTAAAAGTCCGGGTTCGGGTTCGGTGTTCGGCGCTTTCTTGGCGCTTTTTGAAAGGCTGCAAAGCAGCCAATCAACAAGCGTCTTACTACTTGCCCCAAGAGGCCATCACAGCCTTGCCTACTATTGGCATGGCTGTGATTGGCCAGTGCAGCATGTGACCCAGCCTCTATATAAGCTTGGGTCACGTAGCGCTGCACGTCACTCTGCTGATTCAAGCATAGGGAGAGGTTGCTGCTGCGACGTTAGGGCGAGATTAGGCAGATTAACTCCTCCAAAAGACTTCATTCTGTGATCGATCTCCAGCTGTGGATCATTGAAGTGCTAATATCGAATTGCTCACTTTCTTTAGGCTGCCCAGAGCGTTTTTATATCACTTTTTTCTGGGGTGATCGGCGGCCATTTTGTGGCTTGTGGTGCGCCAGCACAAGCTACCACCAAGTGCTTTTAACCATCAATAGTGTGGTTATTTTTTGCTATATCCTACATCAGCTGCAGGCTGAGCCTGTGTCACCGAAGTGCATTTAACCATCAACAGTGGGGTTATTTTTTGGCCATATACTACATCAGGTGCAGGCTGAGCCTGTGTCACCCAAGTGCATTTAACCATCAACAGTGTGGTTATTTTTTGGCCATACACTACATCAGGTGCAGGCTGAGCCTGTGTCACCCAAGTGCATTTAACCATCAACAGTGTGGTTCATTTTTGGCCATATACTACATCAGGTGCAGGATTAACCTGTGTCACCCAAGTGCATTTAACCATCAATAGTGTGGTTATTTTTTGGCCATATACTACATCAGGGGCAAGTTGAGCCTGTCACCCAGCGCCTAAAAAACAGACCTGACATTTATATTCCTCCAAATAAGTACTGTTTTAGCTGGTCAAGTTATTTGTAGTGACCGTAAAAGCACAGTTTTTGTTCTGGGTTGAAAAACTATTCCCAAATTTGCCATTCTCAAAATAAGTAGTTTCTGCTATATCAGGCCTACTCTAAATCTATCCCAAAAAGGATATCTTAGATTCAAGGTGCTGATAGTGTCATTCAGAAAAACTTAACACACACGCTACCGTGCAGATACAAGTCTAATTCTGTGATTAAACGCATACCTGTCACACAGCGCAAAAAAAAATAGGCCTCACATTTCTATTCAACCAAATCTGTACTGTTTTAGCTGGTCAAATTATTTGTAGTGACCGTAAAAGCACAGTTTTTGTTCTGGGTTAAAAAACTATTCCCAAATTTGCCATTTTCAAAATTGTGGTGAACGGCAACAATGAGGAAAACATCTAATAAGGGATGCGGACATGGTCGTGGTGGTGTTAGTGAACCCTCTGGTGCTGGGAGAGGACGTGGCCGTTCTGCCACAGCCACACGTCCTAGTGAACCAACTACCTCAGGTCCCAGTAGCCACCAGAATTTACAGCGATATTTGGTGGGGCCCAATGCCGTTCTAAGGATGGTAAGGCCTGAGCAGGTACAGGCATTAGTCAATTGGGTGGCCGACAGTGGATCCAGCACGTTCACATTATCTCCCACCCAGTCTTCTGCAGAAAGCGCACAGATGGCGCATGAAAACCAAGCCCATCAGTCTGTCACATCACCCCCATGCATATCAGGGAAACTGTCTGAGCCTCAAGTTATGCAGCAGTCTCTTATGCTGTTCGAAGACTCTGCTGCCAGGGTTTCCCAAGGGCATCCACCTAGCCCTTCCCCAGGGGTGGAAGAGATAGAATGCACTAACGCACAACCACTTATGTTTCCTGATGATGAGGACATGGGAATACCACCTCAGCACGTCTCTGATGATCACGAAACACAGGTGCCAACTGCTGCGTCTTTCTGCAGTGTGCAGACTGAACAGGAGGTCAGGGAGGAAGACTGGGTGGAAGACGATGCAGGGGACGATGAGGTCCTAGACCCCACATGGAATGAAGGTCGTGCCACTGACTTTCAGAATTCGGAGGAAGAGGCAGTGGTGAGACCGAGCCAACAGCGTAGCAAAAGACAAAGAGGGAGCAGTGGGCAAAATCAGAACACCCGCCGCCAAGAGACTCCGCCTGCTACTGACCGCCGCCATCTGGGACCGAGCACCCCAAAGGCAGCTTCAAGGAGTTCCCTGGCATGGCACTTCTTTAAACAATGTGCTAACGACAAGACCCGAGTGGTTTGCACGCTGTGCCATCAGAGCCTGAAGCGAGGCATTAACGTTCTGAACCTTAGCACAACCTGCATGACCAGGCACCTGCATGCAAAGCATGAACTGCAGTGGAGTAAACACCTTAAAAACAAAGAAGTCACTCAGGCTCCCCCTGCTACCTCTTCTGCTGCTGCCGCCTCGGCCTCTTCTGCTGCTGCTGCCGCCTCGGCCTCTTCCTCCGCCTCTGGAGGAACGTTGGCACCTGCCGCCCAGCAAACATGGGATGTACCACCAACACCACCACCTGCGTCACCAAGCATCTCAACCATGTCACACGGCAGCGTTCAGCTCTCCATCTCACAAACATTTGAGAGAAAGCGTAAATTCCCACCTAGCCACCCTCGATCCCTGGCCCTGAATGCCAGCATTTCTAAACTACTGGCCTATGAAATGCTGTCATTTAGGCTGGTGGACACAGACAGCTTCAAACAGCTCATGTCGCTTGCTGTCCCACAGTATGTTGTTCCCAGCCGCCACTACTTCTCCAAGAGAGCCGTGCCTTCCCTGCACAACCAAATGTCCGATAAAATCAAGTGTGCACTGCGCAACGCCATCTGTGGCAAGGTCCACCTAACCACAGATACGTGGACCAGTAAGCACGGCCAGGGACGCTATATCTCCCTAACTGCACACTGGGTAAATGTAGTGGCGGCTGGGCCCCAGGCGGAGAGCTGTTTGGCGCACGTCCTTCCGCCGCCAAGGATCGCAGGGCAACATTCTTTGCCTCCTGTCTCCTCCTCCTCCTACTCAGCTTCCTCCTCCTCTTCTTCCACCTGCTCCAGTCAGCCACACACCTTCACCACCAACTTCAGCACAGCCCGGGGTAAACGTCAGCAGGCCGTTCTGAAACTCATATGTTTGGGGGACAGGCCCCACACCGCACAGGAGTTGTGGCGGGGTATAGAACAACAGACCGACGAGTGGTTGCTGCCGGTGAGCCTTAAGCCCGGCCTGGTGGTGTGCGATAATGGGCGAAATCTCGTTGCAGCTCTGGGACTAGCCGGTTTGACGCACATCCCTTGCCTGGCGCATGTGCTGAATTTGGTGGTGCAGAAGTTCATTCGCAACTACCCCGACATGTCAGAGCTGCTGCATAAAGTGCGGGCCGTCTGTTCGCGCTTCCGGCGTTCACACCCTGCTGTTGCACGCCTGTCTGCGCTACAGCGTAACTTCGGCCTTCCCGCTCACCGCCTCATATGCGATGTGCCCACCAGGTGGAACTCCACCTTGCACATGCTGGACAGACTGTGCGAGCAGCAGCAGGCCATAGTGGAGTTTCAGCTGCTGCACGGACGGGTCAGTCGCACTGCGGAACAGCACCACTTCACCACCAATGACTGGGCCTCCATGCGAGACCTGTTTGCCCTGTTGCGCTGTTTTGAGTACTCCACCAACATGGCCAGTGGCGATGACGCCGTTATCAGCGTTACAATACCACTTCTATGTCTCCTTGAGAAAACACTTAGGGCGATGATGTAAGAGGAGGTGGCCCAGGAGGAAGAGGAGGAAGAGGGGCCATTTTTAGCACTTTCAGACCAGTCTCTTCGAAGTGACTCAGAGGGAGGTTTTTTGCAACACCAGAGGCCAGGTACAAATGTGGCCAGACAGGGCCCACTACTGGAGGACGAGGAGGACGAGGATGAGGAGGAGGTGGAGGAGGATGAGGATGAAGCATGTTCACAGCGGGGTGGCACCCAAAGCAGCTCGGGCCCATCACTGGTGCGTGGCTGGGGGGAAACACAGGACAATGACGATACGCCTCCCACAGAGGACAGCTTGTCCTTACCTCTGGGCAGGCTAGCAAACATGAGCGACTACATGCTGCAGTGCCTGCGCAACGACAGCAGAGTTGCCCACATTTTAACGTGTGCGGACTACTGGGTTGCCACCCTGCTGGATCCCCGGTACAAAGACAATGTGCCCGCCTTACTTCCTACACTGGAGCGTGATAGGAAGATGCGCGAGTACAAGCGCACGTTGGTAGACGCGCTACTGAGAGCATTCCCAAATGTCACAGGGGAACCAGTGGAAGCCCAAGGCGAAGGCAGAGGAGGAGCAAGAGGTCACCAACGCAGCTGTGTCACGGCCAGCTCCTCTGAGGGCAGGGTTAGCATGGCAGAGATGTGGAAAAGTTTTGTCACCACGCCACAGCTAACTGCACCACCACCTGATACGGAACGTGTTAGCAGGAGGCAACATTTCAATAAGATGGTGGAACAGTACCCGTGCACACCCCTCCACGTACTGACTGATGGTTCGGCCCCATTCAACTTCTGGGTCTCCAAATTGTCCACGTGGCCAGAGCTAGCCTTTTATGCCTTGGAGGTGCTGGCCTGCCCGGCGGCCAGCGTTTTGTTGTGTATTCAGCACGGCAGGGGGCGTCATTACAGACAAACGCAGCCGCCTGTCTACAGCCAATGTGGACAAGCTGACGTTCATAAAAAGGAACCAGGCATGGATCCCACAGGACCTGTCCATCCCTTGTGGAGATTAGACATTAATTACCTCCCCTTAACAATATATTATTGTACTCCAGGGCACTTCCTCATTCAATCCTATTTTTATTTTCATTTTAACATTATATTGCGGGGCGACCCAAAGTTGAATGAACCTCTCCTCTGTCTGGGTGCCGGGGCCTAAATATGTGACAGTGGCCTGTTCCAGTGGTGGGTGACGTGAAGCCTGATTCTCTGCTATGACATGAAGACTGATTCTGTGCTGACATGAAGCCAGATTCTCTGTTATGGGACCTTTCTCCTCTGTCTGGGTGCCGGTGCCTAAATATGTGACAGTGGCCTGTTCCAGTGGTGGGTGACGTGAAGCCTGATTCTCTGCTATGACATGAAGACTGATTCTCTGCTGACATGAAGCCAGATTCTCTGCTATGGCATGAAGAGACTGATTCTCTGCTGACGTGAAGCCCGATTCTCTGCTATGGGACCTCTGTCCAATTGATATTGGTTAATTTTTTTTTATTTTTTATTTTTTTTAATTCATTTCCCTATCCACATTTGTTTGCAGGGGATTTACCTACATGTTGCTGCCTTTTGCAGCCCTCTAGCTCTTTCCTGGGCTGTTTTACAGCCTTTTTAGTGCCGAAAAGTTCGGGTCCCCATTGACTTCAATGGGGTTCGGGTTCGGGACGAAGTTTGGGTCGGGTTCGGATCCCGAACCCGAACATTACCGGGAAGTTCGGCCGAACTTCTCGAACCCGAACATCTAGGTGTTCGCTCAACTCTAATTATGGGAACATATTCATAATATACATATGTATATCAAAAAAGCAAAAAATAAAGGTTAAAATTAAAAGTAAATAAAAGTTTCGCCGTCCTTTGGTTATTCAGTTGCTGGTTATATAAATCACAATGGTGTAGAATATCTGTTGTTTGGTTAAGGGAGGTATATCACCGTTTGTGCATTTTACATACACCTGGTCAAAATATCAGGGCATTATCATTGCTGGTATTACAATTCAATATTTTTGTACACATTTCCTTATAATATGTTCATGTTCTTACATTCAGGTACATCATCTGTCATTTGTTATTTTGATCCGCTACTAATCTTATCACTACATGCTGCATTTCTCAATCCTATAGTGCTGTAAAGACATTGGACCATTATATAGTGAGAATGATCCTGATAGTAGTGCTATTATACATGATGCATTAACCATAACACATAAAAAACCTATATAAATCAAGCAGGGTTATCCTTTAGCTAGTAGCTACTTACCTGTGCCGCTGGAGGTAAACAGGGGAAGATGCTGATATATATGAGGAGCCTATGGCCGCCGGAATGTGTCTTTAGACGCATGTTGGTATGGTCGGTCTCTGCTCTTTTATAAGAGCCATATGGTCGGCATATGGTGGCGTTGTAGGCGGGATCTAGGCCAATTCGCGCTCAAACTAGTGGTGGAACGCACCGATTGTATCCCGGTGCGTTCCACCAACCGGAAGTGGTGTCAATTGGAAGGAGCGCATCGCTAGTATAGCAGTGCGTTCCACTAGCCGGAAGTGACGTGGGTGGGCGAAGCGCATCGTTGGTGTCACGGTGCGTTTCAAAGGCCGGAAGAAGATATAGATGTTTGCGTTCCACCAGGTTCAGGATGGTACTACGTCACTATAATGTGAGAATGAGCAGCGAATTGGCTATAGATATAAGACTACAAGATCTATAGGAATAATATAGATAAGGACGGCTAAAAAGCTCTATAGATACATGGCTATAGGTATAGTACAATATAATAACTATATAGATATAAATGAAAAAGGATACCCCCTGCGGCACTGGGTGTAGTGTGGTATTCATGGGACCTGAGGAATTAAGAAAAGAATAAGTTAGAATAAAATAGAATATTATAGGGTATCATTAATTATTGTAGTCCTTACGATAATGTGACATCCTTGTATACTGGTAGAGGAGACTCTCCAGCGTAATACTGTCAGTAGATCAGTGGCTGACTCCGCACCAACTGGAGATCGGCAAAGTGGTGTGTGACAACAGAAGCAATTTGTTGGCGGCATTGAATTTTGGCAAGTTGACACATGTGCCGTGCATGGCACATGTGTGTAATCTGATCGTACAACGTTTTGTGCATATGTACCCAGGCTTACAGGACGTCCTAAAGCAGGCCAGGAAGGTGTGTGGTCATTTCAGGCGTTTCTACACGGCCATGGCGCACTTTTCAGATATCCAGCGGCAAAACAACATGCCAGTGAGGCGCTTGAGCCACGCTATTAGACCCCCGGTATAAGCAGAAATTGCTTGAAATGTTACCGAATTACCGCAAGTCAGAAAGGATGCAGCAGTTCCAAAATGAATTAAAAAGTATGCTTTACACAGCGTATAAGGGTGATGTCACAGCACAACGGGAATCTAACAGGGGAAGAGGTGCAAGTAATCCTCCTCCCACGACCACGCCGGCAAGGACAGGACGCTTTACAGACGTGATGTTGATGGAGGACATGTAGAGCTTTTTAAGTCCTACGCATCGCCACAGCCCTTCGGGGTCCACCCTCAGAGAACGACTCGACCGACAGGTAGCAGACTACCTCGCCTTAACTGCAGATATCGACACTCTGAGGAGCGATGAACCCCTTGACTACTGGGTGTGCAGGCTTGACCTGTGGCCTGAGCTTTCCCAATTTGCAATAGAACTTCTGGCCTGCCCCGCTTCAAGTGTCCTGTCAGAAAGGACCTTCAGTGCAGCAGGAGGTATTGTCACTGAGAAGAGAAGAAGTCCCCTAGGTCAAAAAAGTCTAGATTACCTCACCTTTATTAAGATGAGGCATGGATCCCGAAGGGACTGACAGTGGGCGATACATTTGACTAATAAAGGCCTGGTGATGAGATGAGCTGCCTTGGGCTAAAAATGGTCCACACGCTGCTGTATTTTATCTCTGCATGCCGGATGACTTGCGTGACTTATCGGCCACAAACTAGGGTTCAAGCCAAAATGTTTTAGTGCACTTTCTGCCTGGAAAACATACAGCAGCGGTTGCAACAATACCAAATTTTTCAGGCATGTGTACATGCCAAATTTTTCTCGCCTCTAATGCTGCACTGTGGCTGCAAAAACAAAACAAAAAAAAGCACATACATGTGTCAATTCCCCTTCGTGATCGTTACCTTGTTGTGGTGAAGGGACTTGCGTATCACAATGAAGCGACCACCTCTATGAGTGTGTTGGCAATGGCAATGTTGGCACACCCCAGATGATAAGGTCGTTGCTTCATTGTGAACAGACCAAAAGCGATCGGCTGGATAATTTTGCATAGAAAAAACATTAATTTTCTTTGTGATCATCTAAGGTGATCATTAAAGCCTACTAGGCCAACAATGGGCCCACACTGCAGAATCATTGTTTTCTTGGTCACTTAACTGTCACTGAACTACCTCAGCACAACCATAGGCTTTGAAAAACCCCCATCGCCTGCAATCTCCCAAACGTGCGCACGAGCACAGTCATCACTACATCAAGATTGACGCATAGAGGAATAAAATTTATGTCATGAGTGTGTCAACTATTGACAACTCTTTGCGGTTGTCTTAAATCTATTCCATACACGTCCCCTGATAGGGGACGTAACAGGGATTAAACTGATAGTAATAGTATTACTTAACACACCACTCATATCTGGTGGCACAGTACATTGCACGGCGCACGCGCAGTGCACCGAATTGGAACTAGGAGGACCAACCAAGCATCTTTTTCCATCTCCCGGTTCCTAAAATCTATTTCATACACCGACCCCTGATAGGGGACGTAACAGGGATTAAACTGATAGGAATAGTACTACTTAAAACCCTTTGAGGACCATAAGATTACCGTCATCAATATAAAAATAATTATATTTTTTTCCATTTAAGAATGTATTTGAACAATAAATAAAACCATTTCCACACTTGTGTCATTTTTGGGGGAGGAGTTATGACACGGGACAAATGTGACTATTTAGGTTACTTTTAATAGAAGGCCAAAAGAAGCAAATTTATTTTTGTTACAGCAACTGAAGTTCGTACACTTCAGTTGCTGTAACGAAGCCATTTCATGAAATAACTGGCAAAAAGCTAGATCCATTTGTTGATAAGAACTTATATTTTGACTTAAACAAAAAAAAAAGTATTTTAAGTTCTTAACCACCTCAGCCCCCAGTGCTTAAACACCCTGAAAGACCAGGCCACTTTTTACACTTCTGACCTACACTACTTTCACCGTTTATTGCTCGGTCATGCAATTTACCACCCAAATGAATTTTACCTCCTTTTCTTCTCACTAATAGAGCTTTCATTTGGTGGTATTTCATTGCTGCTGACATTTTTACTTTTTTTGTTATTAATCGAAATTTAACGATTTTTTTGCAAAAAAATGACATTTTTCACTTTCAGTTGTAAAATTTTGCAAAAAAAACGACATCCATATAGAAATTTTGCTCTAAATTTATAGTTCTACATGTCTTTGATAAAAAAAAAATGTTTGGGTAAAAAAAAAATGGTTTGGGTAAAAGTTATAGCGTTTACAAACTATGGTACAAAAATGTGAATTTCCGCTTTTTGAAGCAGCTCTGACTTTCTGAGCACCTGTCATGTTTCCTGAGGTTCTACAATGCCCAGACAGTACAAACACCCCACAAATGACCCCATTTCTGAAAGTACACACCCTAAGGTATTCGCTGATGGGCATAGTGAGTTCATAGAACTTTTTATTTTTTGTCACAAGTTAGCGGAAAATGATGATTTTTTTTTTTTTTTTTTTTTTTCCTTACAAAGTCTCATATTCCACTAACTTGTGACAAAAAATAAAAAGTTCTATGAACTCACTATGCCCATCAGCGAATACCTTGGGGTCTCTTCTTTCCAAAATGGGGTCACTTGTGGGGTAGTTATACTGCCCTGGCATTCTAGGGGCCCAAATGTGTGGTAAGGAGTTTGAAATCAAATTCTGTAAAAAATGACCTGTGAAATCCGAAAGGTGCTCTTTGGAATATGGGCCCCTTTGCCCACCTAGGCTGCAAAAAAGTGTCACACATCTGGTATCTCCGTACTCAGGAGAAGGTGGGGAATGTGTTTTGGGGTGTCATTTTATATATACCCATGCTGGGTGAGAGAAATATCTTGGCAAAAGACAACTTTTCCCATTTTTTTATACAAAGTTGTCATTTGACCAAGATATTTATCTCACCCAGCATGGGTATATGTAAAAAGACACCCCAAAACACATTCCTCAACTTCTCCTGAGTACGGGGATACCAGATGTGTGACACTTTTTTGCAGCCTAGGTGGGCAAAGGGGCCCATATTCCAAAGAGCACCTTTCGGATTTCACTCCTCATTTTTTCCTGAATTTGATTTCAAACTCCTTACCACACATTTGGGCCCCTAGAATACCAGGGCAGTATAACTACCCCACAAGTGACCCCATTTTGGAAAGAAGACACCCCAAGGTATTCCGTGAGGGGCATGGCGAGTTCCTAGAATTTTTTATTTTTTGTCACAAGTTAGTGGAAAATGATGATTTTTTTTTTTTTTTTTTTTTTTCATACAAAGTCTCATATTCCACAAACTTGTGACAAAAAATAAAAACTTCCATGAACTCACTATGCCCATCAGCGAATACCTTGGGGTCTCTTCTTTCCAAAATGGGGTCACTTGTGGGGTAGTTATACTGCCCTGGCATTCTAGGGGCCCAAATGTGTGGTAAGTAGGTAAATGACCTGTGAAATCCGAAAGGTGCTCTTTGGAATGTGGGCCCCTTTGCCCACCTAGGCTGCAAAAAAGTGTCACACATCTGGTATCTCTGTATTCAGGAGAAGTTGAGGAATGTGTTTTGGGGTGTCTTTTTACATATACCCATGCTGGGTGAGATAAATATCTTGGTCAAATGCCAACTTTGTATAAAAAAATGGGAAAAGTTGTCTTTTGCCAAGATATTTCTCTCACCCAGCATGGGTATATGTAAAATGACACCCCAAAACACATTCCCCAACTTCTCCCGATTACGGAGATACCAGATGTGTGACACTTTTTTGCAGCCGAGGTGGGCAAAGGGGCCCATATTCAAAAGAGCACCTTTCGGATTTCACAGGTCATTTTTTACAGAATTTGATTTCAAACTCCTTACCACACATTTGGGCCCCTAGAATGCCAGGGCAGTATAACTACCCCACAAGTGACCCCATTTTGGAAAGAAGAGACCCCAAGGTATTCGCTGATGGGCAAAGTGAGTTCATGGAAGTTTTTATTTTTTGTCACAAGTTAGTGGAATATGAGACTTTGTATGAAAAAAAAAAAAAAAAAAATAAATAAGCATTTTCCACTAACTTGTGACAAAAAATAAAAAATTCTAGGAACTCGCCATGCCCCTCACGGAATACCTTGGGGTGTCTTCTTTCCAAAATGGGGTCACTTGTGGGGTAGTTATACTGCCCTGGCATTTTCCAGGGGCCCTAATGTGTGGTAAGTAGGTAAATGACCTGTGAAATCCTAAAGGTGCTCTTTGGAATATGGGCCCCTTTGCCCACCTAGGCTGCAAAAAAGTGTCACACATGTGGTATCGCCGTATTCAGGAGAAGTTGGGGAATGTGTTTTGGGGTGTCATTTTACATATGCCCATGCTGGGTGAGAGAAATATCTTGGCAAAAGACAACTTTTCCCATTTTTTTTATACAAAGTTGGCATTTGACCAAGATATTTCTCTCACCCAGCATGGGTATATGTAAAATGACACCCCAAAACACATTCCCCAACTTCTCCTGAGTACGGCGATACCAGATGTGTGACACTTTTTTGCAGCCTAGATGCGCAAAGGTGCCCAAATTCCTTTTAGGAGGGCATTTTTAGACATTTGGATACCAGACTTCTTCTCACGCTTTGGGGCCCCTAGAATGCCAGGGCAGTATAAATACCCCACATGTGACCCCATTTTGGAAAGAAGACACCCCAAGGTATTCAATGAGGGGCATGGCGAGTTCATAGAAATTTTTTTTTTTTGGCACAAGTTAGCGGAAATTGATATTATTAATTTTTTTCTCACAAAGTCTCCCGTTCCGCTAACTTGGGACAAAAATTTCAATCTTTCATGGACTCAATATGCCCCTCACGGAATACCTGGGGGTGTCTTCTTTCCGAAATGGGGTCACATGTGGGGTATTTATACTGCCCTGGCATTCTAGGGGCCCTAAAGCGTGAGAAGAAGTCTGGAATATAAATGTCTAAAAAATTTTACGCATTTGGATTCCGTGAGGGGTATGGTGAGTTCATGTGAGATTTTATTTTTTGACACAAGTTAGTGGAATATGAGACTTTGTAAGAAAAAAAAAAAAAAATTCCGCTAACTTGGGCCAAAAAAATATCTGAATGGAGCCTTACAGAGGGGTGATCAATGACAGGGGGGGGTGATCAATGACAGGGGGGGGTGATCAATGACAGGGGGTGATCAATGACAGGGGGGTGATCAATGACAGGGGGGTGATCAATGACAGGGGGGTGATCAGGGAGTCTATATGGGGTGATAACCACAGTCATTGATCACGCCCGTGTAAGGCTTCATTCAGACGTCCGGATGCGTTTTGCGGATCCGATCCATCTATCAGTGCATCCGTAAAAATCATGCGGACATCTGAATGGAGCTTTACAGGGGGGTAATCAATGACAGGGGGGTGATCAATGACAGGGGGGTGATCAGGGAGTCTATATGGGGTGATCACCACAGTCATTGATCATGCCCCTGTAAGGCTTCATTCAGACGTCCGGATGCGTTTTGCGGATCCGATCCATCTATCAGTGCATCCGTAAAAATCATGCGGACATCTGAATGGAGCTTTACAGGGGGGTAATCAATGACAGGGGGGTGATCAATGACAGGGGGGTGATCAGGGAGTCTATATGGGGTGATCACCACAGTCATTGATCATGCCCCTGTAAGGCTTCATTCAGACGTCCGGATGCGTTTTGCGGATCGGATCCATCTATCAGTGCATCCGTAAAAATCATGCGGACATCTGAATGGAGCTTTACAGGGGGGTAATCAATGACAGGGGGGTGATCACCACAGTCATTGATCATGCCCCTGTAAGGCTTCATTCAGACGACCGGATGCGTTTTGCGGATCCGATCCATGTATCAGTGCATCCGTAAAAATCATGCGGACATCTGAATGGAGCTTTACAGGGGGGTGATCAGGGAGTCTATATGGGGTGATCACCACAGTCATTGATCATGCCCCTGTAAGGCTTCATTCAGACGTCCGGATGCGTTTTGCGGATCCGATCCATCTATCAGTGCATCCGTAAAAATCATGCGGACATCTGAATGGAGCTTTACAGGGGGGTAATCAATGACAGGGGGGTGATCAGGGAGTCTATATGGGGTGATCACCACAGTCATTGATCATGCCCCTGTAAGGCTTCATTCAGACGTCCGGATGCGTTTTGCGGATCCGATCCATCTATCAGTGCATCCGTAAAAATCATGCGGACATCTGAATGGAGCTTTACAGGGGGGTAATCAATGACAGGGGGGTGATCACCACAGTCATTGATCATGCCCCTGTAAGGCTTCATTCAGACGACCGGATGCGTTTTGCGGATCCGATCCATGTATCAGTGCATCC
Source organism: Bufo bufo (assembly GCF_905171765.1). Classification (NCBI taxonomy): domain Eukaryota; kingdom Metazoa; phylum Chordata; class Amphibia; order Anura; family Bufonidae; genus Bufo; species Bufo bufo. Next base: position 458,918,011 of record NC_053393.1, read on the forward strand.
GTAAAAATCATGCGGACATCTGAATGGAGCTTTACAGGGGGGTAATCAATGACAGGGGGGTGATCAATGACAGGGGGGTGATCAGGGAGTCTATATGGGGTGATCACCACAGTCATTGATCACGCCCATGTAAGGCTTCATTCAGACGTCCGGATGCGTTTTGCGGATCCGATCCATCTATCAGTGGATCCGTAAAAATCATGCGGACGTCTGAATGGAGCTTTACAGGGGGTTGATCAATGACAGGGGGGTAATCAATGACAGGGGGGTGATCAGGGAGTCTATATGGGGTGATCAGGGGTGATTAGGGGTGATCAGGGGCTAATAAGGGGTTAATAAGTGACGGGGGGGGTGTAGTGTAGTGTAGTGTTGCTTGGTGCTACTTTACTGAGCTACCTGTGTCCTCTGGTGGTCGATCCAAACAAAGGGGACCACCAGAGGACCAGGTAGCAGGTATATTAGACGCTGTTATCAAAACAGCGTCTAATATACCTGTTAGGGGTTAAAAAAAACACATCTCCAGCCTGCCAGCGAACGATCGCCGCTGGCAGGCTGGAGATCAACTCTCTTACCTTCCGTTCCTGTGAGCGCGCGCGCCTGTGTGCGCGCGTTCACAGGAAATCTCGCGTCTCGCGAGATGACGCGTATATGCGTGACTGTGCGCAGCGCTGCCACCTCCGGAACGCGATCCTGCGTTAGGCGGTCCGGAGGTGGTTAATTAGATGACATTGGCAATTAAAAATATGGGACAAATACGTCCCTTGGTCCTCAAAGGGTTAAAAATTATAATAATAATAATAATAATAATAATAGGGGACGTAACAGGGATTAAACTGATAGGAATAGTACTACTTAACACACCACTCATATCTGGTGGCACAGTACATTACACGGCGCACGCGCAATGCCCCAAATTGGAAGTAAGAGGACCAACCAAGCATCTTTTTCCATCTCCCGGTTCCTAAAATCTATTCCATACACGTCCCCTGATAGGGGACGTAACAGGGATTAAACTGATAGGAATAGTACTACTTAAACACACCACTCATATCTGGTGGCGCAGTGCCCCAAATTGGAAGTAGGAGGACCAAACAAGCATCTTTTCAATCTCCCGGTTCCTAAAATCTATTCCATACACGTCCCCTAATAGGGGACGTAACAGGGATTAAACTCATAGGAATAGTACTACTTAAACTCACCACTCATATCTGGTGGCACAGTACATTGCACGGCGCACGCGCAGTGCCCCAAATTGGAAGTTAGAGGACCGACCAAGCATCTTTTTCCATCTCCCGGTTCCTAAAATCTATTCCATACACATCCCCTGATAGGGGACAAAACAGAGATTCAACTGTTAAGAACAGATTTTTTTTTAATTAAAAAAAAAGAGGACAGCCTCTGCGGAGCTGGGTATTTTTTGGCCGCGTTACTGAACGCTCATGCACAATGGCTGTAGGCTCATGCGTCCTTTTGCGGAGGTGACAAACCTGGTCAGTCAAACCCAAGGCAACATTATCGACCTCATCCCATGTGTTTTTTCTGGAGCGTGCCCTGCGAAGAGTGCTGGATCAGGCCGTAGATGAGCATGAAGAGGAAGAGTTTTGGTCACCATCACCACCAGAAGCAGCCTTGTCGTCGGCGATTGCTGGACCTGTGGCAACGCAGAGAGAGGAGTCTGAAGAAGAGGAGTCAGAGGAAGAAGGTGGCTTTGAGGAGGTGGAAGACCAACCATAGCAGGCGTCCCAGGGGGCTTGTTGTCACCTTTCGGGGACCCTTGGTGTTGTACGTGGCTGGGTGGAGGAAGAGACCTTCAATGACGTCAGTAAGGACAAGGAACGGGACATGGCTAGCTTGGTATCCAACCTTGTGCAAATGGGGAGTTTGCGGTTGTGCAAATGGACTGTTTGCGGTTGTTTGCTGTGCGTTAAACAGGGAGTTTGGTCTGTCATTGTTTGGTCTGTCACTGTGAAGCGGACGTAACCCTTACACTACCTGATCGATACAACATCATACCTGATGTTTTAAAGCACGTTATTCCAAACAATTTAGGAATGTTAGGTGATTTATGCCCTTTATGGATTAAAACCCGACTCTGCGTCAACTACGTAATTTGCCATGGGAGTTTTGCCATGGATCCCCCTCCGGCATGCCACAGTCCAGGTGTTAGTCCCCTTGAAACAACTTTTCCATTACTATTGTGGCCAGAAAGAGTCCCTGTGGGTTTTAAAATTCGCCTGCCTATTGAAGTCTATGGCAGTTCGCCCGGTTCGCCCGTTCGCGAACATTTGCGGAAATTCGCATTCGCTGCCCGCGAATGGAAAATTTTAGGTTTGCGACATCTCTAGCAGATAACAGCAGTAGTAAAGAAAACTTTAATTTAAGACTGCATTATCAGCAATATAAACTTAGACTTAGGATTCATTCACACGACCGTAGTGTTGTACAGATCCACAAATTGGGGATCTGCAAAACATGGATACCGGCAGTTTGCATTCCGCAATTTGCGGTCCGCACATGGCCGCAACTATAATAGAAAATGCCTATTCTTGTCTATGATTTCGGACAAGAATAGGACATTCTCTATCTTTTTTTGCGTGGGGCCATGGAATGGAACCACGGATGAAGACCGCACATGGTGTGCTGTCCGCATCTTTTGCGGCCCCATTGAAATTAATGGGTCCGCATCCATTCCGCAAAATTGCAGAACGGATGGGGACTCATTCATATGGCCGTCTGAATGAGCCCTTACAATGGGCCCAGGATGGTGGCAGGAAAAAGTAAGCACACTGTTTGCACCGCACAAACTTCATGTGGACTGTCCATTTGTGCATAGTTGGCAACTCTAAGCACATCTACCTGAAGCCAAAGTAAGATGACTTCACATGACCATGGCAGCAGCAGTACTTTACTATGTACTAAACATCATTGTGGCTGTCAGCAAATACTGTAACTGCAGTCTAATCGTGCAGGGATTTTGGTTCATTTAAGTGTACAAAACACTGTACAAGGTCTTATTTCCTATTCCACTAAACAGGTGATTTACTACAAACTATGACTCACCTCTGTTCACATCTGTTTGGGAAGTTCCTTGACAGTATCCTTCGTTTCTAAAGAACTGCACTATAGTTCACATGGCACAATTTTTTTCCACAAGCAAATTTGAAAATCAGCTGACAGAAATAAAAGAATGCAGACTTCAATTCTTTATTGGTTTCTGCATAAAAAACACAACAAGTGATATGTATTAGCTAGAGATAAGCGAATTTCTTAAAAGTTCGATTAGTTGAATTTCACTCCAAAAATTTGCTTTGTCACGAAGTACATTTTTTGTAAGTAGCGGGTGCCATGACAGGGAGCTACGATAGCACCGCCCCCGTCATTGTACCCCTCAGATGCCACGTTCATACATGATCGCGGCATCTGAGTGTAAAATTAACAATAATAAAAAATGCAATCTCGCGCCGCACAGGATTTCGGCCGGAATCTTCAAGCAAGATGGAGGCTGGCGGACTGTCGTGAGCAAATGGAGGCGGAAAGTTAGAATTTTTTAGTTTTTTTATACTATTTCAGGTTAAATTGATTCGCTGACACAAAGCACGAGGAAATTCAGCTTCTAGACAAATCAATTTTATCCTGAAATTCGGATCGAATTCTACTTCGTGGGATTCGAGTCGCTCATCTCTAGTATTAGCCCCAGTAATATGAAAAATTGATCTGTTACTTGTACTTTTGCAAATCTGATTCTACGATCAGTTGTGGATTTCTCCTGTGCATTTCACGTCAGCAGAGATTAGAGTAACCTCTTTTGATATTCACCCTTAAAGGGACTGGTTAATATTCATTGAAGAAATCAGGGACTTATATATAATATTAAATATGAACATTTGAATCATATTGACGAAATATTAATGTTAATACTCCCATTTTATTCTTCATTTTTAGATTACTTTGGATGGACATGAAATACGCTCCCTCAATGTGAAGTGGCTAAGAGATAATATTGGTCTGGTAGGTCAGGAACCTGTCCTGTTCGGAACAACCATAAAAGAAAACATTTGCTTCGGTAGAGATGGAGTAACTGATACAGAGATTGAGCAAGCAGCCAGAGAAGCCAATGCCTACGACTTCATATCTAGACTCCCAGATGTAAATATATTTACCATTAATACTGTGTATAGTTTTATTTGTTCGCAATAGGTTCTGTATGTTATTTTTATTATTATTATTTTTTTAAATAGTCACTGAAATATTTAACAGCCCACTTCTACCAAAGTGGGGTGGAATGGGATGGTAAGTTCCATTCCTGTTACCTAACATTTCCAACCATATTTCACCTGCTGGTGAACCAAGTGCATAACATGTCATTACATTCATATTGCATAAGAAATATGTAAAATGCAGTAAACAAGTGCAAAATAGTGATGCCCCCAACTCTGGGGTATTACAATTATTACAAGCTCCTTTAAGGGTGTCCTGCTGCTTACTACCCAAGCAATCAGTTACATCTTGAGGAAATACAGCAGTAAGTTATTTTCCACTACAGTGCCTCTGCAGGGGACATTAAACATTTTGCAGTTCCCACTGAAACCAATAGGTTGTCTGGATAATACACAGACTTGCTGGTATCTCTAGAGTAAGGCCCCTTTCACACGGGCGAGTATTCCGCGCGGATTCGATGCGTGAGGTGAACGCATTGCACCCGCACTGAATACCGACCCATTCATTTCTATGGGGCTGTTCACATGAGCGGTGATTTTCACGCATCACTTTCACGCAACGCACAAGTGATGCGTGAAAATCACCGCTCATGTGAACAGCCCCATAGAAATGAATGGGTCGGTATTCAGTGCGGGTGCAATGCGTTCAACTCACGCATCGCATCCGCGCGGAATACTCGCCCGTGTGAAAGGGGCCTAAGAGCTGCTTTATAGTTGCTCCTCACACTAATATACACTGCGTGCAGAATTATTAGGCAAATGAGTATTTTGACCACATCATCCTCTTTATGCATGTTGTCTTACTCCAAGCTGTATAGGCTCGAAAGCCTACTACCAATTAAGCATATTAGGTGATGTGCATCTCTGTAATGAGAAGGGGTGTGGTCTAATGACATCAACACCCTATATTAGGTGTGCATAATTATTAGGCAACTTCCTTTCCTTTGGCAAAATGGGTCAAAAGAAGGACTTGACAGGCTCAGAAAAGTCAAAAATAGTGAGATATCTTGCAGAGGGATGCAGCACTCTTAAAATCGCAAAGCTTCTGAAGCGTGATCATCGAACAATCAAGCGTTTCATTCAAAATAGTCAACAGGGTCGCAAGAAGCGTGTGGAAAAACCAAGACGCAAAATAACTGCCCATGAACTGAGAAAAGTCAAGCGTGCAGCTGCCAAGATGCCACTTGCCACCAGTTTGGCCATATTTCAGAGCTGCAACATCACTGGAGTGCCCAAAAGCACAAGGTGTGCAATACTCAGAGACATGGCCAAGGTAAGAAAGGCTGAAAGACGACCACCACTGAACAAGACGCACAAGCTGAAACGTCAAGACTGGGCCAAGAAATATCTCAAGACTGATTTTTCTAAGGTTTTATGGACTGATGAAATGAGAGTGAGTCTTGATGGGCCAGATGGATGGGCCCGTGGCTGGATTGGTAAAGGGCAGAGAGCTCCAGTCCGACTCCGACGCCAGCAAGGTGGAGGTGGAGTACTGGTTTGGGCTGGTATCATCAAAGATTAGCTTGTGGGGCCTTTTCGGGTTGAGGATGGAGTCAAGCTCAACTCCCAGTCCTACTGCCAGTTTCTGGAAGACACCTTCTTCAAGCAGTGGTACAGGAAGAAGTCTGCATCCTTCAAGAAAAACATGATTTTCATGCAGGACAATGCTCCATCACACGTGTCCAAGTACTCCACAGCGTGGCTGGCAAGAAAGGGTATAAAAGAAGAAAATCTAATGACATGGCCTCCTTGTTCACCTGATCTGAACCCCATTGAGAACCTGTGGTCCATCATCAAATGTAAGATTTACAAGGAGGGAAAACAGTACACCTCTCTGAACAGTGTCTGGGAGGCTGTGGTTGCTGCTGCACGCAATGTTGATGGTGAACAGATCAAAACACTGACAGAATCCATGGATGGCAGGCTTTTGAGTGTCCTTGCAAAGAAAGGTGGCTATATTGGTCACTGATTTGTTTTTGTTTTGTTTTCGAATGTCAGAAATGTATATTTGTGAATGTTGAGATGTTATATTGGTTTCACTGGTAAAAATAAATAATTGAAATGGGTATATATTTGTTTTTTGTTAAGTTGCCTAATAATTATGCACAGTAATAGTCACCTGCACACACAGATATCCCCCTAAAATAGCTAAAACTAAAAACAAACTAAAAACTACTTCCAAAAATATTCAGCTTTGATATTAATGAGTTTTTTGGATTTAATTGAGAACATGGTTGTTGTTCAATAATAAAATTAATCCTCAAAAATACATCTTGCCTAATAATTCTGCACTCCCTGTATGAGGATTCTCAATGGGGATAACTCAGAATTTTCTAAAAGGATTATTGAAAATGGGCTTTCTAAATCAGACAACCCCTTTAAGATAAACTCCAACTAATGCATGATGGTGACACATAGATGTGCGGAGCTAGTCTGATCTTACCTGCATCTATCATATCATTTCTGCCTTTTAGAAATGTTAACAAAATCGCAAACTAAATGTAAACTTTTATTGTATGCTTGTTTGCAGAAATTCAACACAATGGTAGGTGAGAGAGGGGCCCAGCTGAGCGGAGGTCAGAAACAGAGAATAGCAATAGCACGAGTTCTTGTACGAGACCCAAAAATATTGCTCCTAGATGAGGCCACATCAGCACTGGATGGACAGAGTGAAGCTATACTGCAAGCTGCCCTGGATAAGGTGACATATTTCATACACTTTGTAATGTGTAATATTGTATACAGTGTTTATACAATGTTTTGTTTTGACATTTATTTTACTCACGTATTGTGCTGATATATCCTGCAACACTTTTTAACTTTATATATCTGTTGTTATTTTGAGGCGAGAGCTGGTCGGACCACCATTGTAATAGCACAACGATTGTCTACTATCAGGACAGCTGATACCATTGCTGTTTTCCACGGTGGGGTTGTGGTAGAACAAGGAACACACAGTGAGCTAATGAAAAAGGAGGGAGTCTACCATTCCCTTGTCAAGCTTCAGGTAATGGATCTTGTATTGTATCACATAATGGCATAAAAAGACAACAAAATTCAAATATTCACCAAAGAAATCTAGCAAAATATGGACAACCGATACTAAGCCTATGTATACTGGCCAATGCAGTGATTTCCCAATGTTTAAGTGCAGGTTTTTGATGCAGTTTTTGAAATCAGGAATTGACTAAAAAAAAGAGAAATAGTTTCTGTCCTTAATAACTTTTCTCCTTTTACAATCCACTCTTGATTTTGGCTTCAAAAACTGCACAAAAAATCTGCATGTGTGGTCATGTTCTTAGCCTTTAGGCCTCCTACACACGAACGTGTGCGCCCCGTTGCCGTATTGCGGACCGCATTTGCGGATCCGCAATACACCGGTGCCGTTCCGTGGGCATTCCGCATCACGGATGCGGACCCATTCACTTCAATGGGTCCGCAAATCCAGAGATGCGGAATGGTGCGGAACCGAAGCACGGTACGGAACCCTATGGAAGCACTGCGGAGTGCTTCCGTGGGGTTTCGTCCCGTACTTCTGTTCTGCAAAAAGATAGAACATGTCCTATCTTTTTTGCGGAACGGGCGGATCGCGGACCCATTAAAGTGAATGGGTCCGTGATCCGCTGCAGCTGCCCCACGGTTAGTGTTTGTGCATTGAGGCCCGCAATTTGTGTTCGTATGCAGGAGGCCTTACTATATCTGCCAGCATAGGTGAAAACACTGATGGTGGGATATTAACCTCTTCAATGCTGAACTTAGCATGTACAGAGTTTGCAAAGGGAGACGGCTCCCTCTCTGACACAATCGGCCCTTGTACTGGAATAACAAGGGGCTCATGGCTGGGACTCATAGGCACTCTATCAGTGTAAGGCATCTTTCACACGAATGTGTGCGCTCCGTGGCCGTATTGCGGACCACATTTGCAGATCCGCAATACACGGGCGCCATTCCGTGGGCATTCCGCATCACGGATGCGGACCCATTGACTTGAATGGGTCCGCAAATCCAGAAATGCAAAATGGTGTGGAACGGAAGCATGGAACAGAACCCTACGGAAGCACTACGGAGTGCTTCTGTGGGGTTTCATCCCGTACTTCCGTTCCGCAAAAAGATAGAACATGTCCTATCTTTTTACGGAATGGCCGAATCACGGACCTATTAAAGTGAATGGGTCCGCGACCCGCTGCTGCTGCCCCACAGTTGGTGTTCGTGCATTGTGGCCCGCCTAAGGCGTTTTTTTTCCGTTTCTGTTCCATTTTTTGAGTTCAGTATACGGACCGTTTAAGGAACCATTCATTTCAATGGGTCGGAAAAAAAAAACGAATGCACTCCGTATACATTCCGTTTTCGTAATTCTGTTTTTCCGTTCCGTTCAAAGATAGAACATTTCCTATTGGGCCTCATGCACATGACCAGGGGTGGGATTCAAATTTTTAAGAACAGGTTCCCTACTCAACGGCAAATACGCGGCGTCACGATACATGTTTACATATACATACACCATATATATGCAACACACATACACATAAATACCCCATGTATACACTACACACACATACCACAAAACTTTTAAAAAGCCTAAGGAGCTAAACTATCATTGTTGAAGGTTTTTTCCACCGCTGGCCCACACCTCTAGCTCCTCCCAATGTCTATCTGTACATGTCCCAACCCTGCTTAGTCTCCATTGTGCCCCAGATCTGGGATGGTTGGGAGGTATGCATACATAAACAGACTATATAGACACTACATTCACATAGTCACATATACAATATATGCCATACAGTATATAAATGACACCTAGGCTACACTTACAGTAGATTTACCTACACCATATACATTTTATACACATTTGTACCTAGCGCTAAAGACATATTTGCAGACATATTATATTCTGTGCTATGCAGAATACAGCACCACATACCTCTTATATCAAGTGACTTCTCCTCTGATGCAGACCTTCTCTTTCTTCATCTTCTCCTTTGAGACCAGACCGCCATGATGATTTTTCACCCATCTCTTGTCTCTGCAGTTTGACAAAAGACATCTTAGGTTCCTACTTTTCCATCATCCTCCTACCTTCTTAACAACTCACCTGCCACCTTCAATAATATTATTATTATTATTATTATTATTATTATTAATAATAATAATGTGCACTAGTTCAAAAATGCTCCCGTTCTGTGTGCCAGTACAAAAAATTCCCTCAGTGCCCCCAGTTGAGCTAATGTCCCCATAGTGCCCCCATAATGTGTGCAAGTATAAAACACCCCTATATAACACGCCTGGTAAATGCTCACACAGTGCTCCTCTCCTCTTTCCCATAGTGCCCCCATAATGTGCCAGTATAAGATTTCCCCATAGTGTCCCCCAGAATGTACTAGTATAAATGCCCCTTAGTGCCCCCATAGTGTGCCTATATAATATGCCCCCATAGTGTTCTTCCTCCCCTCCAACACCATAATGTCCCCATAATGTGCCAGTATAAGATGCCCCCATAGTGTTCCCTATGTGCTAGGAATGCCCCCAGTAGATGCCCCCCATGTGCCAGCAATGCCCCCAGTAGATGCCCCCATAGTGTCCACATGTGCCAGCAATGTCCCTAGTAGAAGCCCCCAATAGTGTCAATAATGATGTGCTAGTTAGTAGATGCCCCCATAGTGTCCCCATGTGCCAGCAATGTCCCCAGTAGATGCCCCCATAGTGTCCTTAATGATGTGCCAGTAGATGCCCTCATAGTGTCCCCATGTGCCAGCCATGCCCCCAGTAGATGCTTCCATAGTGTCCCCCATATGCCAGCAATGCCCCCAGTAGATACCCCCATAGTGTCCCCCATGTTTTAGCCATGCAACCAGTAGATACTCCCATAATGTTGCATATGTGCAAATAATGCCCCCAGTTTCGCCACAGAAAAGCAAAAAAAAACCACTTACCTCCACCCTGTACAGCTCAGGCGACGCGATTACATCATCGCGCCGCCTGCATCGGCCTCTGATAGGCTGCTGACCTTATGCCAGCAGCCTATCAGAGGAACAGGGAAGGGAGACGCCTCTCCCTTGCCCTGCTGCAGTGTTCATCTGCATCGCCGTCCTGAGGACGGTGATACAGATGAATGTAGGGAGATGAGCGCTTCCACAATGCAAGCGCTCATCTCCCGCCGCACCGGATCGGGATTCAGCCGCTTCTCCGATCCGGCTATAATTTTAACAACCGGATCTGTAGAACCGGAGCGAACCGGCTGAATCCCATGCCTGCACATCACCGTATGTATTTTGCAGTCTGCAAAAAACGGATCCAAAAAATACGGATGACGTCCGTGTGCATTCCGTATTTTGCGGAACGAAACAGCTGGCCCCTAACAGAATAGTACTATCCTTTTTCGTAATGCGGACAATAATAGGACATGTTCTATTTTTTTGCGGAACGGAAATACGGACATACGGAAAGAGAATGCACATGGAGTACCTTTAGTTTTTTTTGCAGACCCATTGAAATGAATGGTTCTGTATACGGTCCGTAAAAAAACCTGAACGGACACGGAAAGAAAATATGTTTGTGTGCAAGAGGCCAAAAGCTGTGTATTGTAGAGGAGATAAGACCCCCAAAAAGATCTATAGTAGGACAAAAATAGAAAGTAAAAAAAAAGTTAAAAAAAGTGTTTTTCAAAATAAAAATAAAAGTTTCACGTAAAAAAATAATAATAAAAAAATATATATATACATATTAGGTAACACCACATCTGTAACGAGCAGCTCTATTAAAATATCACACGATCTACTGTTAGGTGAATACTATAAAAATATAAAAAATAAAAAATGCGCCAAAAAACAGCCATTTTTTGGCTTTCTTGTCTCACAAAAGCGATAAAAAAATACAATGTACCCCAAAATGATACATCTTCATCCAGCAAAAAAGGAGCCACCACTCATGAAAAATATTTAAAAAAAATGTCTTTCAGAAAATGGTGAGACAACATTTTTTTCTTTTCAAAAATGCCTTCAAGTGCAAAACTGAACAAAATAAATAAATATCGATATATTAAGGTATCACCACATCCGTAATGTCTATAAAAAGTTGACATATTTGGTATCACATGCTCTAACCCAAAAGGTGAAAACTATAAAAAAAAAGGAAAACTGTACCCAGTCATTTTTTGTTTACCTTGCCTGAGAAAAAGCAAAATATCGAACAACCAAAAATTCATATGTACGGTATCTATGTATCCCAAAATTGTGCCAAGGAAAATGTCACCTCATAGTGCAAAAAATTAACCCACACACAAGACCATCCCCAAAAAAATAAAAATAAATAAAGCTCAGAGAAAATGACGTTGCAAAAACATGATTTTATTTTAAACAATGTTCTGTGTAAAAGTGGTAAAACATAATAAAAACCAGGGGAGGGCTGGCAGCCTTAGTCCTCTGGGGCAAATCCAGTCAAGTGGCCCATTTTAGCCCCGCCCATTATTAAAAGCCCCTCCTACATATAATAGGCCACTCCCAACACACACTTTACAGCTGACATTCTATAGTTGAGGTCTGTCTACACATCATACGGAGAGGGGAGGGTCTGTCCTGGCTGCACTGCCTGCTTATACAACAAGCTACAGCCAGGAAGATCCTCCGCTCTCCTCCCTCCCCTGATCCTGCTCAAGGCTTGTGGTTCCCCCCCACCATCTGCCACCCACCCGTGGCCTGCTGCCCCCTTTCGTCGTCCTCACCCAGCTCTGAATCCTCCTTCTGCAAATGGCAGGAGGAGGAGCCGGAGCATCTCCTCTCCTACATAGCACCACATACCTCTTACATCCAGTGATGTCACCTTTGATGTAGACGTTCTCTTTCCTAGTCTTCTCCATTCAGACCAGACCGCCATGATGATTTTTCCGCCATCTCCCGTCTCTGCAGAGATTGAGAAACAGACATTAGTTTCCCACATTTTCATTATCTTCACATCTTCTGAACACCCTTTCCTGCCACCCCCAATACTATACTGCAGAAACAGTCCCCCTGGAAATACTACTACCACACAGATAGTGCCCCCAATACTGTACCCGCTATGCCCCCAATACTATACTGCAGAAACAGTACCCCTGGGAATACTACTACCCCACAGATCGTGCCCCCTTAAACAATTATTGGCACACAGTGCTCTAAAAAATAACTGCGCCCAGACACTAATAGTATAAAGATAATGTCCCCCAAAAATAATTGTGCTAAGCTGATACTATGCCAGGGTGCCCCCAAAGTAACAGTGCTCCCCAAAATCCCACCAATAGAAATAATTCTCTGCCAGAGCACACTTAGTAGTAATAATGCCCCTATAGTGCCCTAGTAATCATGTTCCTCATAGCCCCCCAGTAGTAGTAAAGCTCCACATAATACCCCCTAGTAGTACTAATTTTCCCTATAATATGACAATACATGAAATACCCCCGCTTAGTGCCCGCAGTTGAGCTAATGTCCCCATAATGTATGCCAGTATAAAATACCCCTATATAGTGCCCCAGTAAATGCCCTCATACTGCTCCTCTCCCCCTTCCCCATAGTGTCCCCCATAATATGCCAGTAAGAAAATTCCCCTTGGTGTCCCCAGCAGATGCCCCTATAGTGCTCCTCTCCCCCACAATGTGCCAGTAAAAAAATGCCCCTTCTTAGTGCCACCATATGCCCCAGTAGTGCTCCACTCGCCCATATTGCCCCCAGATAATGCCCCATAGTGCCGCTCTCCCCTATAGTGCCAGTAAAAAATGCCCCCTTAGTGCCACCAAATGCCATAGTGCCCCCCATAATGTTCCAATACAAAAGGCTCCTTTAGAGCCCCCACTTCCCCATAGTGCCCCCAAATAATGCCCCTATAGTAATACCAGATGCCCCATAGTGCTTCTCTCCCCTATAGTGCCCCCCAGAATGTGCCAATAATTAAAAAAAGCCCATTTAGAGCCCCCAGATACCCCTATAGTGCTCCTCTTCCCCATGGTGCCCCCCCCATAATGTGCCAGTAAGAAATGCCCCCATAGTGCCAGCTCCTCTAATAGTGCCAGCTCCCCTCATAGTGCCAGCTCCCCCCCATAGTGCCAGCCCCCCCATAGTTCCAGCTCCCCCCCCATAGTGCCAGATCCCCCATAGTGCCAGCTCCTCCATAGTGCCAGCCCCCCCCCCCCCATAGTGCCAGCCCCCCCATAGTGCCAGCCCCCCTATAGTGCCCCCCCATAGTGCTAGCTCCCCATAGTGCCAGATCCCCCCCATAGTGCCAGATCCCCCCCATAGTGCCAGCTCCCCCTATAGCGGAAGCCCCCTCATAGTGCCATATCCCCCCCCATAGTGCCATATCCCCCCCCATAGTGCCATATCCCCCCCCATAGTGCCAGATCCCCCCCCATAGTGCCAGATACCCCACCCCATAGTGCCAGATCCCCCACCCCATAGTGCCAGATCCCCCCCCATAGTGCCAGATCCCCCCCCATAGTGCCAGATCCCCCCATAGTGCCAGATCCCCCCCATAGTGCCAGATCCCCCCCATAGTGCCAGCCCCCCGCAAAGAAGAAAAAAAAAAAACACTAATACTTACCTCCATCAGCAGGGATGCGATGCAGGCCTCTTCCGGCCTGTGTCCCTGCTGTGTGCTGCCCGGCTCAGGCGGTGCGATGATAATGACGTCATGGCGCTGCCTGAGCCGGCCTCTGATAGGCTGCAGGCATTAGTGCCTGCGGCCTATCAGAAGAACAGGGGAGGGACACGCCTCTCTCTCCCCTGCCCCACAGCACACAGCACGGCCGCAATTACATCCAGGGCCGCGCCGCTTGTGGTGATCGGCGGTGCGGCCCTGAAGAATAAAAAATTAAAATATTTAGCGCCGTTTATTTTGGGCGGCCTGGGGGGCAATTTCCTCCCTGCCCCCCGGCCCAGCCCGCCCCTGATAAAAACTATGTAGAACTTGTATCTCTGTAATCGTACTGACCAGTAGAATAAAGATAACATATCATTTTTCCCACACGATGCATGCCACAATAACAAAACAAAAAAAGCAATGGCAGAGTTTCTGCCTTTTCTATATCCTGCTTCTGAAAAAGCGAAATAAAAAGTGACCAAAAAGTTCAATGTACCCCACAATAGAACTAATGATGATGTCAACTCATCCAAAAAAAAAATAAGCCCCCATACAGCTCCATCTAAAGTAAAATAAATGTATGATTATCAGAAAATGGCTGTACTTGTACCTCAGAGGCTGTTCAATAGCAACATGGCGCCCGTAAACCAATTCATCAAAATTTGCGCTGCAAAAAACAAAAGGTGAGCTTTCCCTTCTGAATCCTGCAGCATACCAAACAGCAGTTTATGTCCATATTTATTACATTTAAGTACCCGGTAGAACCTACCTATTTAACCACCTCAGCCCCCAGTGCTTAAACACCCTGAAAGACCAGGCCACTTTTTACACTTCTGCACTACACTACTTTCACCGTTTATTGCTCGGTCATGCAACTTACCACCCAAATGAATTTTACCTCCTTTTCTTCTCACTAATAGAGCTTTCATTTGGTGGTATTTCATTGCTGCTGACATTTTTACTTTTTTTGTTATTAATCGAAATTTAACGATTTTTTTTCCAAAAAATGACATTTTTCACTTTCAGTTGTAAAATTTTGCAAAAAAAACGACATCCATATATAAATTTTGCTCTAAATTTATTGTTCTACATGTCTTTGATAAAAAAAAAATGTTTGGGTAAAAAAAAAATGGTTTGGGTAAAAGTTATAGCGTTTACAAACTATGGTACAAAAATGTGAATTTCCGCTTTTTGAAGCAGCTCTGACTTTCTGAGCACCTGTCATGTTTCCTGAGGTTCTACAATGCCCAGACAGTACAAACACCCCACAAATGACCCCATTTCGGAAAGTACACACCCTAAGGTATTCGCTGATGGGCATAGTAAGTTCATAGAACTTTTTATTTTTTGTCACAAGTTAGTGGAATATGAGACTTTGTAAGAAAAAATAAAAAGTTCTATGAACTCACTATGCCCATCAGCGAATACCTTGGGGTCTCTTCTTTCCAAAATGGGGTCACTTGTGGGGTAGTTATACTGCCCTGGCATTCTAGGGGCCCAAATGTGTGGTAAGGAGTTTGAAATCAAATTCTGTAAAAAATGACCTGTGAAATCCGAAAGGTGCTCTTTGGAATATGGGCCCCTTTGCCCACCTAGGCTGCAAAAAAGTGTCACACATCTGGTATCTCCGTACTCAGGAGAAGGTGGGGAATGTGTTTTGGGGTGTCATTTTATATATACCCATGCTGGGTGAGAGAAATATCTTGGTCAAATGCCAACTTTGTATAAAAAAATGGGAAAAGTTGTCTTTTGCCAAGATATTTCTCTCACCCAGCATGGGTATATGTAAAATGACACCCCAAAACACATTCCCCAACTTCTCCTGAGTACGGAGATACCAGATGTGTGACACTTTTTTGCAGCCTAGGTGGGCAAAGGGGCCCATATTCCAAAGAGCACCTTTCGGATTTCACAGGTCATTTTTTACAGAATTTGATTTCAAACTCCTTACCACACATTTGGGCCCCTAGAATGCCAGGGCAGTATAACTACCCCACAAGTGACCCCATTTTGGAAAGAAGACACCCCAAAGTATTCCGTGAGGGGCATGGCAAGTTCCTAGAATTTTTTATTTTTTGTCACAAGTTAGTGGAAAATGATGATTATTATTATTTTTTTTTTTTCATACAAAGTCTCATATTCCACTAACTTGTGACAAAAAATAAAAACTTCCATGAACTCACTATGCCCATCAGCGAATACCTTGGGGTCTCTTCTTTCCAAAATGGGGTCACTTGTGGGGTAGTTATACTGCCCTGGCATTCTAGGGGCCCAAATGTGTGGTAAGGAGTTTGAAATCAAATTCTGTAAAAAATGACCTGTGAAATCCGAAAGGTGCTCTTTGGAATATGGGCCCCTTTGCCCACCTAGGCTGCAAAAAAGTGTCACACATCTGGTATCTCTGTATTCAGGAGAAGTTGAGGAATGTGTTTTGGGGTGTCTTTTTACATATACCCATGCTGGGTGAGATAAATATCTTGGTCAAATGCCAACTTTGTATAAAAAAATGGGAAAAGTTGTCTTTTGCCAAGATATTTCTCTCACCCAGCATGGGTATATGTAAAATGACACCCCAAAACACATTCCCCAACTTCTCCTGAGTACGGAGATACCAGATGTGTGACACTTTTTTGCAGCCTAGGTGGGCAAAGGGGCCCATATTCCAAAGAGCACCATTCGGATTTCACAGGTCATTTTTTACAGAATTTGATTTCAAACTCCTTACCACACATTTGGGCCCCTAGAATGCCAGGGCAGTATAACTACCCCACAAGTGACCCCATTTTGGAAAGAAGAGACCCCAAGGTATTCGCTGATGGGCATAGTGAGTTCATGGAAGTTTTTATTTTTTGTCACAAGTTAGTGGAATATGAGACTTTGTATGAAAAAAAAAAAAAAAAAAAATCAGCATTTTCCACTAACTTGTGACAAAAAATAAAAAATTCTAGGAACTCGCCATGCCCCTCACGGAATACCTTGGGGTGTCTTCTTTCCAAAATGGGGTCACTTGTGGGGTAGTTATACTGCCCTGGCATTTTCCAGGGGCCCTAATGTGTGGTAAGTAGGTAAATGACCTGTGAAATCCTAAAGGTGCTCTTTGGAATATGGGCCCCTTTGCCCACCTAGGCTGCAAAAAAGTGTCACACATGTGGTATCGCCGTATTCAGGAGAAGTTGGGAAATGTGTTTTGGGGTGTCATTTTACATATACCCTTGCTGGGTGAGAGAAATATCTTGACAAAAGACAACTTTTCCCATTTTTTTATACAAAGTTGGCATTTGACCAAGATATTTCTCTCACCCAGCATGGGTATATGTAAAATGACACCCCAAAACACATTCCCCAACTTCTCCTGAGTACGGCGATACCAGATGTGTGACACTTTTTTGCAGCCTAGATGCGCAAAGGTGCCCAAATTCCTTTTAGGAGGGCATTTTTAGACATTTGGATACCAGACTTCTTCTCACGCTTTGGGGCCCCTAGAATGCCAGGGCAGTATAAATACCCCACATGTGACCCCATTTTGGAAAGAAGACACCCCAAGGTATTCAATGAGGGGCATGGCGAGTTCATAGAATTTTTTTTTTTTTGGCACAAGTTAGCGGAAATTGATATTTTTAATTTTTTTCTCACAAAGTCTCCCGTTCCGCTAACTTGGGACAAAAATTTCAATCTTTCATGGACTCAATATGCCCCTCACGGAACACCTGGGGGTGTCTTCTTTCCGAAATGGGGTCACATGTGGGGTATTTATACTGCCCTGGCATTCTAGGGGCCCTAAAGCGTGAGAAGAAGTCTGGAATATAAATGTCTAAAAAAATTTACGCATTTGGATTCCGTGAGGGGTATGGGGAGTTCATGTGAGATTTTATTTTTTGACACAAGTTAGTGGAATATGAGACTTTGTAAGAAAAAAAAATAATAATTCTGCTAACTTGGGCCAAAAAAATGTCTGAATGGAGCCTTACAGAGGGGTGATCAATGACAGGGGGGTGATCAATGACAGGGGGGTGATCAATGACAGGGGGGTAATCAATGACAGGGGGGTGATCAGGGAGTCTATATGGGGTGATCACCACAGTCATTGATCACGCCCCTGTAAGGCTTCATTCAGACGTCCGGATGCGTTTTGCGGATCCGATCCATCTATCAGTGGATCCGTAAAAATCATGCGGACGTCTGAATGGAGCTTTACAGGGGGGTGATCAATGACAGGGGGGTAATCAATGACAGGGGGGTGATCAGGGAGTCTATATGGGGTGATCACCACAGTCATTGATCATGCCCCTGTAAGGCTTCATTCAGACGTCCGGATGCGTTTTGCGGATCCGATCCATCTATCAGTGCATCCGTAAAAATCATGCGGACATCTGAATGGAGCTTTACAGGGGGGTAATCAATGACAGGGGGGTAATCAATGACAGGGGGGTGATCAGGGAGTCTATATGGGGTGATCACCACAGTCATTGATCACGCCCCTGTAAGGCTTCATTTAGACGTCCGGATGCGTTTTGCGGATCCGATCCATCTATCAGTGCATCCGTAAAAATCATGCGGACATCTGAATGGAGCTTTACAGGGGGGTAATCAATGACAGGGGGGTGATCAGGGAGTCTATATGAGGTGATCACCACAGTCATTGATCATGCCCCTGTAAGGCTTCCTTCAGACGTCCGGATGCGTTTTGCGGATCCGATCCATCTATCAGTGGATCCGTAAAAATCATGCGGACGTCTGAATGGAGCTTTACAGGGGGGTAATCAATGACAGGGGGGTGATCAGGGAGTCTATATGGGGTGATCACCACAGTCATTGATCAAGCCCCTGTAAGGCTTCATTCAGACGTCCGGATGCGTTTTGCGGATCCGATCCATCTATCAGTGCATCCGTAAAAATCATGCAGACATCTGAATGGAGCTTTACAGGGGGGTGATCAATGACAGGGGTGTAATCAATGACAGGGGGGTAATCAGGGAGTCTATATGGGGTGATAACCACAGTCATTGATCACGCCCCTGTAAGGCTTCATTCAGACGTCCGTATGCGTTTTGCGGATCCGATCCATCTATCAGTGCATCCGTAAAAATCATGCGGACATCTGAATGGAGCTTTTCAGGGGCGTGATCAATGACAGGGGTGTAATCAATGACAGGGGGGTGATCAGGGAGTCTATATGGGGTGATCACCACAGTCATTCATCATGCCCCTGTAAGGCTTCATTCAGACGTCCGGATGCGTTTTGCGGATCCGATCCATCTATCAGTGCATCCGTAAAAATCATGCGGACATCTGAATGGAGCTTTACAGGGGGGTGATCAGGGAGTCTATATGGGGTGATCACCACAGTCATTGATCATGCCCCTGTAAGGCTTCATTCAGACGTCCGGATGCGTTTTGCGGATCCGATCCATCTATCAGTGGATCCGTAAAAATCATGCGGACGTCTGAATGGAGCTTTACAGGGGGGTAATCAATGACAGGGGGGTAATCAATGACAGGGGGGTGATCAGGGAGTCTATATGGGGTGATCACCACAGTCATTGATCATGCCCCTGTAAGGCTTCATTCAGACGTCCGGATGCGTTTTGCGGATCCGATCCATCTATCAGTGGATCCGTAAAAATCATGCGGACGTCTGAATGGAGCTTTACAGGGGGGTGATCAATGACAGGGGGGGTGATCAATGACAGGGGGGTGATCAATGACAGGGGGGAGATCAGGGAGTCTATATGGGGTGATCAGGGGTGATCAGGGGCCTAATAAGGGGTTAATAAGTGACAGGGGGGGGGTGTAGTGTAGTGTAGTGGTGCTTGGTGCTACTTTACTGAGCTACCTGTGTCCTCTGGTGGTCGATCCAAACAAAGGGGACCACCAGAGGACCAGGTAGCAGGTATATTAGACGCTGTTATCAAAACAGCGTCTAATATACCTGTTAGGGGTTAAAAAAAACACATCTCCAGCCTGCCAGCGAACGATCGCCGCTGGCAGGCTGGAGATCAACTCTCTTACCTTCCGTTCCTGTGAGCGCGCGCGCCTGTGTGCGCGCGTTCACAGGAAATCTCGCGTCTCGCGAGATGACGCGTATATGCGTCCAGGCGGAATGAATCAACCACCTCCAGGACGCGTCTGTGCGTACAGCGGTCCGGAGGTGGTTAACCACTTGCCATCTGGGCCATTTGACCCCTTCCTGACCAGGCCTAATTTTGCAAAACTGACATATCTCACTTTATGTGGTAATAACTTTAGAACGCCTTTACTTATCCAAGTCATTCAGAGATTGTTTTCTCGTGACACATTGTACTTCATGATAGTCATAAATTTGAGTCAATATATTTCACCTTTATTTATGAAAAAATCCCAAATTTACCCAAAATTTAGAAAAATTTGCAATTCTCTAAATTTCAATTTCTCTGCTCTTAAAACAGAAAGTGATACCTCATAAAATATTTATTACTTAACATTCCCCATATGTCTACTTTATGTTGGCATCATTTTGGAAATGTCATTTTATTTTTTTAGGGCGTTAGAAGGCTTAGAAGTTTAGAAGCAATTCTTCAAATTTTTAAGAAAATTGCCAAAACTCACTTTTTAAGGACCAGTTCAGGTCTGAAGTCACTTTGTGGGGCCTACATAGTGGATACCCCCATAAAGGACCCCATTGTAGAAACTACACCCCTCAAGTTACTTAAAACCGATTTTACAAACTTTGTTAACCCTTTTGGCGTTCCACAAGAATTAAAGGAAAATGGAGATCAAATTAAAAAATTTCACTTTTTTGGCAGATTTTCCATTTTAATCCAATTTTTTCTTTAACACATCGATGGTTAACAGCCAAACAAAACTCAATATTTATGACCCAGATTCTGCGGTTTACAGAAACACCCCACATGTGGTCATAAACTGCTGTATGGGCACACGGCAGGGCGCAGAAGAAAAGGAACTCCACATGGTTTTTAGATGCCATGTCCCATTTGAAGCCCCCTGATGCACCCTTACAGTAGAAACTCCCAAGAAGTGATCCCATTTTGGAAACTAGGGGATAAGGTGCCAGTTGTATTGCTACTATTTTTTGGTACATATGATTTTTTGATCATTTATTATAACACTTTATGGGGCAAGGTGACCAAATAATTGGTTGTTTTAGCACAGTTTTTATTTATTTATTTTTACAGCGTTCACCTGAGGGGCTCAGTCAAGTGACATTTTTATAGAGCAGATTGTTACGGATGAGGCGATACCTAATATGTATACTTTTTCTTATTTATTAAAGTTTTACACAATAATAGCATTTTTGAAACCAAAAAATTATGTTTTAATGTGTCCATGTTCTTATGTAGGGGCTCATTTTTTTTGGGATGAGGTGACGGTTTTATTGGTACCATTTTTTGGGACATACGCATTTTTGATCACTTAGTGTTGCACTTTTTGTGATGTAAGGTGACAAAAATTACTTGTTTTGACACAGTTTTTTTTTTTTTTTTTACAGTGTTCACCCAAGGGGTTAGGTCATGTGATATTTTTATAGAGCTGGTTTTTACGGACGCCAAATATGTCTATTTTATTTAATTTTTTCTATTTTTACCATTTTTTTTATTCCTTACTTGGGGAATTATTTTTTTACATGTGAAACCTTTTTTTTTTTTTTTTTTTTTTCAACACCTTATTTTAATTTTTTTATTTTACACTTTTCGTCCCCCATAAGGTCATACAAGACCTCTGGGGGACATTTACTTCACTTTTTCTTTTCACTGTTGATTTCTCCTGTAACTGGGGCTGACATAGTAGCCCCAGTTACAGGAGAAATGCACCCCCCAGAGAGGCTGTACAGCCCAATACAGCGCTGTACAGCCTCAGTGCAAGGCTGATCGAGGTCTGTGGATGACCTCACACAGCTCCTGCACTCTCCACATAGCGCTTCCTTCTCTGCATACAGTGCTCGGTGAGCGCTGTGTATGCAGCGATCCAGAAGGCAGGGACACCTGGGCACTGTCCCTGCCTTCTCTAACGGTTGCCCTGCTGTCACTGACAGCGGGCAACGCGATCAGCAGCTGCACGATTAGCGTGCAGCTGCAGTTTCTGAACAGACGTTCTGGAACGTCCATTCAGAAATAGAGAACCACCTCCAGGACGTTTATATCCTATGGGCGGACGGGAGGTGGTTAAAGGGTGATGGTATGTCTCAGATGGCAAGAGCTGGACACAACATATTGGATACTTAAATGTAGTGATGGACGAACATCTGCCGGGACGGTTCGTGAACGCGATCAAATGTTCGTGAACCGCAAGTTCGCGGCGGGTCCCATTCACTTTAAAGGCAGGCAAACCTGAAAAACCTTCAGCTCATATTTGCAGCCAAGAAATAATTACTAGAAGTGCACAAATAGTCCCACAACATGGACAGTGACATACCAGATGTATTATTTGAATTTGCGATCTCCATTAATTTTTGTTTTCAATGCGAAATATCGGCAATATAATTTTCGCGTACGCGCATGCGCAAATGCACTATACAGTACCCAAATGCACTATAAAGAAAGTATATTGGTATATAACACCCCGCTTCAATCAGTTTTTTTGGGGGACGACTGGTATATCACACCAGTAGAAATTATTTGTTCCAATAACGCTTGTCCCTCTATATACCTACAGTATCGCAGCAGAACTGCACACAACTGCCGCACAATACAAATGCACTATAATATACTTTCTAACATAGAAAGTATATTATAACATTGTACAAGGAAGGCAATCCATTAGAATATACATGAAGATAAAACGTAACCTTTAATAATTTTACTATGAGGGTCCATTCACACGTCCGTAAGTCCACAATGTGCATTCCGCAATTTGTGGACCGCACATCGCCGGCACTATAATAGAAAATGCCTAATCTTGTCTGCAATTGCGGACAAGAATAGGACATGTTCTATTTTTTTGCGGAAATGGAAGCACAGATGCGGAAGTGCGGATCCGCGGATGCGGACAGCACATTCCGGCCCCATTGAAAATGACTGGGTCTACACCCGTTCCGCAAAATTGCAGAACGGATGCGGGCCCATTTTGCGGACATGTGAATGGAAAAGATATCCCTCAAAATGAAAATAAATGAAATTATTAAAGTTAACCAAAAAGCATAGATGTGGTAGGCAATAACAAGTGCTGGGCGGCACTAAATCAGGTGCTCGGTGGCACCAAATCAGAAACCATATGTCCTACAACAATCCGGGGGGGGGTTCCAATGCACATCGATGAATCCAGGAGGGAAAGCAAAACAACATCCATCCCTGGGCTAGATGATGATGTGGTATTGAAGGACAGGGTGGGCAAGGAACTGTCCCTGATATTGCCTTACAGGGGGGTGCTATACTGGCCCTGATAGCCTAACCACAGACCACCCACCCTGATAAGAGCGACCCCGTCCGGAACCTTACCCTATATAAAAATGGCCCTAGTAAGCCCCTAGGCCCTAGACCTCTGACTTCCAGGTGATCACTGTATAGATCTATGTGTTTTTGACTCATTATAAAAGTATATTATAAGTATATCGCCCCCCTCTGTGTATCACACCTATCGATAGCACACCTATACTAGTGCTTAAAATTACTTTTCTGGCCCTATTAGCTAGCATTTGGTGTCCCTAACAGCCTGTCCCTGCTCCACACAGCAACCTCTCCCTACACTGGTAAAACACTGAATGTAAAATGGCGGTCAGATCAGGTTTATTTATTAGGTAGGGGGTATGTCCATGTGCTGACATGTCCTGTACCACCTGATGGATGTGTCATGGGTCAAAGTTCTTCACAATGTAAAAGAATATGGCGGGCGCGAATTTCTCCATATGTTAGCATGTTCAGCGAATCGCGAACAAGCAAAGTTCGTCGCAAAACAACCGCCGGGCGAACCGCAAGGCCATCTCTACTTAGATGCCATATCTGCACAGTTCCCTGCTCATTAATTTCTACAAAACACTTTTGATGTCAAAATGCTCACTCCACCCATTAATAAATACCTTGAGAGGTGTGTTTTCAAATATAGTCACTTCTCTGGGGTTTCACTTATTATTTCACCTATTCTAAGCTGTCAGCACAAGCTGATCATGACATTGGGCCTCAAATACGCGTGGTGCTCTTTTATGGTGCTCCTGAGCCCCGTTGTATGTCCAGGCAAAAAGATTAGGGTCACATGTAGGGTATTTGTAAAACAAGGAAGCATGGAATAATGATAAGAGAAGTGGGAATGGTATACTTGTGTAAAAGTTAGATTTTCACTTTGCACCATCTGCTGTGAATTTTTGCCAAACACCTGTGGAGTCAAAATGCCCACTACATCCCTTAGTAAATTCTACAAGGGGTGTCGTTTCTAAAATGGGGTTACTTCTTGGGGACGTCTTTTTTTTATATTTCACTACAGAACCTCTGCAATTGTCAGCCAGTGCTGTATAAATCACTAAACTGGGCCTCAAATGTACATGGTGCTCTCTCTGTTCTGAGCCCTGTTCTGAGCCCTGCTGGATGTCCATGCAGCAGTTTACCACCACACATGGGATGTTGATGTATTCAGGAAAAAATGGGTAACAAATTGTAGGGTGTATGTTCCTTTACCCCTTGGGAAACTGGAAATTTTGGGGCTAAACCAACATTTTCTTGTAAAATATATAATATTTCATTTTCACAACCAGATGTTTCTAAATTCTATGAAACGCCAGTTGGGCAAAAGCACTTACTAGAACCCTATAAAATTTCCACGGGGAAAGTAGTTTCCAAAATGGTGTCACTTTTTGAGGGTTTCCACTTTAAGAGTACCTCAAAATGTCTTCAAAAGCAACATTTTTCCTTAACTCCTTAACCCCTTTAGGATACAGCCTTATTTCACCTTAAGGACCAAGCATTTTTTGCAAATCTGACCAGTGTCACTTTAAGTGGTGTGAGACAGTGACAGGTCTCACGCAGGTTAGAGGCAAGGAAGGGGTGGATAGTGCGGTCCACACCCCTGTTCCACCACAGGTAAGACAAGCTGGATGTAATCAGCCTGGCATAAAGCACCTCCCAGGGTGTCAGCAAGGGGGAACTGTGTTACCTGAAGACAGAGGCCTGGAGGCGCTGTCTGTGTGGTCTCAGCTGGGCAAGGCTGAGGAACCACAAGGCTGGGAGATAGCCTGGAGTTGGGGGACGCAGCGATGCCTGGGAGGGTCGCAGGGCCATAGTCAGGCAGACTACTGAGCCCCAATCCCCCACAAGAAATACTGAACTGGAGACAGTGGGCGTACTGTGCTCTGTACAGTCAGGAGGCTGTGGGACATTGGCTGACAAAGCCGCATGAGGTCACAGGGTGTGAACTGGGACCTAGGCGAGTCAGGAAACTTTATGTTTAGTTAGAGCCTGGACGGGCGAGTGTTTATTATTTTGTCATTTTATTGTTGCTGGTGTTGAACAATAAATGCACTGTTTGAACCTGAAACCTGGTGTCCTAAAGGCGTATCTGTGAGAAGGAAGCCCGGTGAAGAGCTAACCCCCCACAGTAATGATAACTAAAAGGCTTTTACTTATCCAGGCCATTCTGAGATATTTTTTTTTTGCAAACATATTGTACTTCATGACACTGGTAAAATGAAGTAAAAAAAAGTAATTTTTATTTATAAAAAAAAATTTACCAAAAATTTGGAAAAAATAAAAATTTACAAGTTTCAATTTCTCTACTTCTATAATACATAGTAATACCTCCAAAAATAGTTATTACTTTACATTCCCCATATGTCTACTTCATGTTTGGATCATTTTGGGAATGACATTTTAGTTTGGGGACGTTACAAGGGTTAAAAGTTTAGAAGCAAATCTTGAAATTTTCAAAAACCCAATTTTTAGGGACCAGTTCAGGTCTGAAGTCATTTTGTGAGGCTTACATAATAGAAACCACCCAAAAATGACCCCATTCTAGAAACTACACCCCTCAAGGTATTCAAAACTGATTTTACAAACGTCGTTAACCCTTTAGGTGTTGCACAAGAGTTATTGGCAAATGGGGATGAAATTTGAGAATTTCAATTTTTGGGAAAATTTTCTATTTTAATCCATTTTTTCCAGTAACAAAGCAAGGGTTAACAGCCAAACAAAATGCTGTATTTATTGCCCCGATTCTGTAGTTTGCAGAAACACCCCATATGTGGCCGTAAACTACTGTACGGGCACACAGTAGGGCGTAGAGGGAAAGGTGCGCCGTGTGGTTTTTGGAAGGCAAATTTTGCTGGACTGGTTTATTTACACCATGTCCCATTTGAAGCCCCCCTGATGCACCCCTAGAGTAAAAACTCCATAAAAGCGACCCCATCTAAGAAACTACACCCCTCCAGGTATCCAAAACTGATTTTACAAATGTCGTAAACCCTTTAGGTGTTCCACAAGTGTTATTGATTAAAAAAAGGCCATCAAAATCTACCTTCCAGAAACCATACGCCGTTCCTTTCCTTCTGCGCCCTGCCATTTGGTCATACAGCAGTTTACGACCACATATGGGGTGTTTCTGTAAACTGCAGTATGAGGGCAATAAATATTAAGTTTTGTTTGGCTGTTAACCCTTACTTTGTTATTGAAAAAAAAAAACGATTAAGGCTACTTTCACACTAGCGTTCAGAGCGGGTCCGTCTGATGTTTCATCAGACGGATCCGCTCCTATAATGCAGACGTTTGCATCCGTTCAGAACGGATCCGTCTGCATTATAACTTAGAAAAATTTCAAAGTGTGAAAGTAGCCTGAGCGGATCCGTCCAGACTTTACATTGAAAGTCAATGGGGGACGGATCCGTTTGAAGATTGAGCCATATTGTGTCATCTTCAAACGGATCCGTCCCCATTGACTTACATTGTAAGTCTGGACGGATCCGCTTGCCTCCGCACGGCCAGGCGGACACCCGAACGCTGCAAGCAGCGTTCAGGTGTCCGCCTGCTGAGCGGAGCGGAGGCTGAACGCCGCCAGACTGATGCATTCTAAGCGGATCCGCGTCCACTCAGAATGCATTAGGGCTGGACGGATGCGTTTGGGGCCGCTTGTGAGCCCCTTCAAACGGAGCTCACAAGCGGAGCCCCGAACGCTAGTGTGAAAGTAGCCTTTTTTGGCACTTTTCTTTTTTTCAGTGATCATCTGAGGGGTAAGGGGGGGTATAGAGCAGATTCTTACGGATGCGGCGATACCTAATACTCATTTTATTTATTTATGTTTTACACTATCTTTTTATAAACAAAAAAAAAACATTTTAGTATCTCCATAGTCTAAGAGTCATTTTTTTTCCTTTTTTAGCCGATTATCTTAGGTAGGGGCTAATTTTTTGCGGGCTGAGGGGACGGTTTTATTGGCACTATTTTGGGGGGCATATGACTTTTTGATCGCTTGCTATTACAATTTTTGTGATGTAAGGTGACAAAAAAAAACTTTTTTGCACTGTTTTTATTTTATTTTTTTGACCATGTTCATCTGAGGGGTTGGGCGGGTATTTTTATAGAGCAGATTATTACAGATGCGGCAATACCTAATGTTTTAGTGTCTCAAGTATGAGAACCATTTTTTTTTATCCGATTGTCAGTGGCTAAATTGGGATATAAATTTAGTACTCCATGGAAGTGTGGTACTCCCTGAAGCAACCAATAATGCAGAGGCCCGGTTGATCGGGGCACGTGTCACACTGAGTAGTGGTATCCTTCCGTATCCCCCTCCTTTGACACACTCTGCACTTTTTTTTGGGTCCATCCCTTCTTTCCAGTATGGGGGACCACACCTGGAAAGTGTTGGCCAGGGACGATCCGGGCGCCTCCAGTTCCCGAGGTACTCCGGCCTGCTCTTTCCCGGTCAGAAAAGATCAGGGCCTTGAGGACTGCCTCATAGAACTGAAGGAATGTCCCTGTGTTGCCAGCGTTTCGGGACAGCACAAAAGAGTTGTACAAGGCAACCTGTACCAAGTAGACCGCAACTTTTTTGTACCATGCCCGGGTTTTGTGCATGGTGTTATATGGCTTGAGGACTTGATCAGAGAGATCAACTCCTCCAATATAACGATTGTAGTCAACGATACAATTGGGCTTGAGGACCGTTGCCGTGGTACCTCTCACAAGGACAGGGGTGATGCCGTTACCATGAATTGTGGACAGTACAAGGACAACCCTCTTGTACTTATAACTGACAGGTTTCCAGTGGTAAGGGTACGGGTCTCACCCCTGGTGATAGGTACCTGGAGGGGGTAGGTAGGGAGGCCGTAGTGGAGTGTGTGTCTGCGTTTGTGTGTGCGTGCTTGTTAAACTTTATTTAGTGTGCGTGTGTGTGGGGGCACGGGTGTTTGCGAACTCACCCTAAACCTAACAGACAAAAAAAAATAAAAAGACTAGCTAAAAAAAGGGGGAAAAAAATTCAAAATCGATGATCAACCGCCCGAAGTTGATCAGCGGTGGGGTGTGCGATGCGCTAACAGTGGCCGGACGCTAAGAGTGCCGGCCACAGTCAGCGTACACACAAAAAAAAAATACCTGCGCCCAAAAAAAGTTGTGCAGGGGATGGGGGGCAAGCTGCAGCACCCATGCGGGGTCTAGGGTCACACAGCTGTGCTGTGGACCACAGACACCCGATTTAGGGTGATGCAATCAGTAACAGTTTTTTTTTTTTCTTCAACTAACTTTCCCTAAATATCCCCGCCTAATCTAACTTGTACCTAGCCTTTCCCTAAAGACCTGGTGGTGCTGGGGGTGCTGGGGCACAGATGGGGTGCTGGATCCCGATCTCTGCACAGATGGGGGGTGCTGGCTCTGAGACACGACGCAGCGCTCCTCTCTCCTCGGGCTCCCAGACTGAAAAGGAGGAAGAGAGGAGCGCTGCAATGATTTTAACCTCCCACCACTGCAGCCGACCAATGAGAGCGATCCTGAGAGGTGATATCACCATCACCTCTCAGGATCGCAGGATGGTGATTGGTGGTGTATTATCACACCACCGATCACCATCCTGTTTCGGGTTATCGGGTCCCCAGAGACTTGAATAACCCGGAAACGCAGCAAACCGCCGGTCTGAATTGACTTACGGTTTGCTGCGATCGCCTACACGGGGGGGTCACAGGACCCCCCCCCCTCGCATTTAGCCAAGGTGCCTGCCGAGCGGCGGTGATCGGAAATACATAGGACGTACCGGTAAGCCCTGTGTCCTGAACAGGTTAAAAGTATTCAAGTGAAATCTGTCCTCTAAATATGAAGCTCGATCCGATCTGAGCCTTTCCATATGCCCATACAGCAGTTTATGACCACATATGGAGTTGTGCCGTATTCAGGAAAAAATGGGTAACTAATTGTGGAGTGCATTTTCTCCTGTTAACCCTTTTGAAAATGAAAAATGTAGGCCTATAGAAACATTTGCTTGTAAAATGTCATTTTTCATTTTCACAGCCAAGTGAAGTTTTTAAATTCTATGAAACACCTGTTGAGCCAAGTCGCTCACTGCACCACTTGAAAAGTTCTTGGGGTGTTTTTTTCATAATGGAGTCACTTTTTGGGGGGCATCAGGGTGTCTTCAAATGCAACATATGCTCTCCAAAAACCATATGGTGCTCCTTCAAAAACTCTGCTGTGTGCAGTATACAGCATACAGCAGTATACAACCATATGTTTTTTTTGTAAACTGCAGTATGAAGGTAATGAAAATTTAGTTATTTTGCTGTTAACTTTCTGCGTTACAGGAAAAATGTATTAAAAAATTAAATCTGCAAAAAAAGGTGAAATTTTTATATTTCATCTACATTTTCCTTTAATTCTGGTGGAACACCTAAAGGATTAAAAAGTTTATAAACTCAGTTTTGAATATTTTGAGGGGTGTAGCTTCTAAAATGGCATAATTTACAGTTCTTTTTAATTATGTAAGCATCTCAAAGTTAATTCATGACTGAATTAATCTTTAAAAAGGTGGTTTGGGAAATGTTCTTGTACATTTTAAATTGCTTCTAAAATTCTACTCTTTCATAGAATTAAAGTTTGGGTTTGTAAAATGACATTTACAAAATAATGGCAAAATAAGCTAAGTAATGACTATTCTATGAGGTGTCACAATCTGTCTTAAAAGCAGAGAAATTCAAAGTTTGAAAATTTTTCTAAATTTTCTGAAAATTTGGGATTTTATAAAGGCAAAACATATTGACTCAAATTAACCACTGTAACACAGTAATATAGTTTTAAAGGCTGAAAGAAGACATCCGTCCATCGGGTTCATCCTGTTATCCTGCATGTTGATACAGAGGAAGGCAAAAAACACAGTGAGGTAGAAGCCAATTTTCCTCATTTTAGAGGAAAAAAATTATTTCCTGACTCCAATCAGGCAATCTGAATAACTCCCTGGATCAACAACCCTTCTCCAGAAATCTAATAACTATAACCTGTAAAATTGTTACACTACAAAAATGCATCCCATCTTCAACTCTTTTAGTGAGTTCACCATCACCACCTCTTCTGGTAGAGCTTGGTGATGGTCTTTCTGGATACTGTAGTTCACCCAATCCATTTATTAATTTAGTTGCCTCTGAACCCTCTCCAGCTCTGATATGTCTTGTTCTTAGTAGCCCAGAATTGTACACCATACTCCATATGCAGTCTGACTAGTAGTTTCTAAAGTGGCATGACTATGTTCTCACCTTTTGATGCATTCCATAATCTTATTGGCCTTGGCAGCAGCTGCCTGACACTGGTTTCTACAGTTTAGTTTGCTGTTCACTAAAATTCCTAAGTTCTTTTTCATGTCAGTGTTACCCAGTGTTTTACCATTTAGTATGTTCTGGTGACTTGCATTATTCCTTCCCATGTACATAACCTTTCATTTGTCAGTGTTAAACTTCATCTGCCACGTCTCTGCTCAAGCCCTCAATCTCTTCAGATCCATCTGTAGCACTATACTGTCCTCCTCCGTGTTAATTACTTTACACAGTTTAGTGTTACCTGTAAAAATGTATATATTACTGTGCAAGCCTTGTACAAGATCATTAATAAATATATTGAAGAGAATAGCGTCCAATACTGACCTCGGTGGTACACCACTAGTGACAGTGACTAGTGCTGAGCGAGCATGCTCACCCAAACTGCTGTTCGGCTCGAGCATCGCTATGCTCGGCACATGATGGTACCCGAGTGAGGACAACAGTACAGAGGGGGAGGGATCCGCAGTATGGCGCTTTTTTTTTTTTGTAAAGTGCGGACGACAAAAAAATAGTAGTTTGCAACCTGTGCCACACCAAAATGAGCCGGGGCGTGAACACCTAACCTTACCACCACCAGCATGATCCACCACATAGTATCCAAGCACAGTAATAAATGGGACGAAAGCCTGGGTCCACAATCTGTCTGCGGGTCACACCACTGCCTCCTCTTCCCCTATAGTATGTGCTGGCCAATTGCCTGTCAAAAGCGCAGATGAGGATGCCTCCTGCCCTGCACCTGGACCTTCACAATCAACATCAGCGACCACATCCACTTCCCTGTCCCAGCGCAGCGTCCAAATGTCATTACCCCAGGCATTTGAACGCAAGCGCAAATACCCAGCCACCCACCCACAGGCCATAGCACTAAATGCGCACCTTTCAAAATTACTGGCCCTGGAAATGTTGCCATTTACGCTTGTGGACACTGAGGCCTTCCGCAGCCTGATATAGGCGGCCATCCCGCAGTACTCTGTCCCCAGCTGCCACTATTTTTTCAGGTGTGCCGTGCCCGCCTTACACCAACATGTGTCCCGAAACGTCACATGTGCCCCGACCAACGCAGTTACTGGGAAGGTCCACTTAACCACGGACACATGGACAAGTGCATTTGGCCAGGGACGCTACACATCCCTGATGGCACACTGGGTGAACATTGTGGAGGCCGGGAGCGAGTCGTACCCTGGGATGGCTCAGGTGCTACCAACGGCCGAGGATTGCGGGCCCTAATTCCATCAGGGTTTCCGCCAGCAGCTCCAACCCCCACTTCTCCGCCTCCTCCTCCACTTCCACCTCTGAATTATCCGCATGCAGCACCAATCAGCCATCAGCCGGTAGCTGGAAGCAGTGTAGCACTGCAGTGGGGAAGCATCAACAGGGGATAAGAGACCAGACTGAGCTGTGACTCTCGCCACTCAACCTACAACCAGGCATTGTTGTGTGTGATAATGCCTGTAACTTGGTGGTGGCTTTGGAGCTTGGCAAGCTCACACACATCTCATGCCTAGCCCACATATTAAACTTAGAGGTTCAGCGGTTTCTCAAAACCTACCTCATTTTGCCTGAGCTACTGGTGAAGGTGCGCCGCGTATGTGCACATTTCCACAAGTCATCAACAGCTTCAGCCGGTCTGTCAACACTGCAGCAGCGCTTTAAATTGCCAGCTCACCGGCTGTTGTGCGACATGAGCACGCGCTGGAACTCCACGTCCCACATGTTGGCCAGGCTTTGTGAGCAGCAGAGGGCAGTAGTGGAATAACAGCTGCAACATGGTCGTCGCCTTTCCAGTCAGCTTCCGCTAATCAGAAGCGAGGAGTGGGCATGGATGTCTGACATCTATGAGGTTTTAAAAAACTTTGAGGAATCAACACAGATGTGAGCGGTGATAACTCTATTATCAGTGTAACCATCCCACTTCTGTGTCTACTGAAACACTCGCTGCTCACAATTAAGGCCGATGCTGTTCGTGGGGAAGAGTTGTAAATGGGGGAAGACATGACCCTGGGTGATAACCAGAACACCCTCAGTTTGTCTTCTCAGCACGTATTAGAGGAGGAGGAGCAGGGGACGGTTGCCTCCGCTACACAGGGTAGTAGCCATGGAACTTTAATTCCATCTGTTCAGCGTGGGTGGACAGAAGAGGAGGAAGAGGATGAGGAGATGGACAGTCATCCTCCTGATGACGACAGCGAAGTCTTGCCCACTGGTACTCATGGCTGACTTCATGTTAGGCTGCCTTTCCCGCGACCTGCGCGTTATACGCATTTTAGACAACACGGATTACTGGTTGTTCACCCTTCTCGACCCCCACTATAAAGAGAACTTCTTATCTCTGATTCCTCAGGTGGAGAGGACGGGCAAAATGGTGCAATACCAGAAGGTCCTTGTTGAAAAATTGCTCCAAAAATTTCCATCTGACAACGCTGGCGGCAGAGTCCGTAGTTCCTTGGGCAACCGAGGAGGAGAGACAGGGGGAGCACACAGCAGTTCCAAAAGAGGCAGGGCAACACTCTCCAAAGCCTGGGACAGTTTCATGACACCCGCCAGCACCCTCACCCTGATGCGTGTCACTAGTGTCACAAGGAGGGAAAAGTTTTGGAAGATGGTAAAGGAGTACGTAGCAGACCGTGTCAGCGTCCTCAGTGATCCCTCAGTGCCTTACAACTACTGAGTGTCCAAGCTGGACACGTGGAACGAACTGGCGCTCTACGCTCTTTTATGATGCCCTCTTTTATGTGTTAGGTTGTTTTGGAGTGCCGGTTCCTTGTAATTTTTGGCAGCCCTTTCACTTTACACTGCGTGCAGAATTATTAGGCAAATGAGTATTTTGACCACATCATCCTCTTTATGCATGTTGTCTTACTCCAAGCTGTATAGACTCGAAAGCCTACTACCAATTAAGCATATTAGGTGATGTGCATCTCTGTAATGAGAAGGGGTGTGGTCTAATGACATCAACACCCTATATTAGGTGTGCATAATTATTAGGCAACTTCCTTTCCTTTGGCAAAATGGGTCAAAAGAAGGACTTGACAGGCTCAGAAAAGTCAAAAATAGTGAGATATCTTGCAGAGGGATGCAGCACTCTTAAAATTGCAAAGCTTCTAAAGCGTGATCATCGAACAATCAAGCGTTTCATTCAAAATAGTCAACAGGGTCGCAAGAAGCGTGTGGAAAAACCAAGGCGCAAAATAACTGCCCATGAACTGAGAAAAGTCAAGCGTGCAGCTGCCAAGATGCCACTTGCCACCAGTTTGGCCATATTTCAGAGCTGCAACATCACTGGAGTGCCCAAAAGCACAAGGTGTGCAATACTCAGAGACATGGCCAAGGTAAGAAAGGCTGAAAGACGACCACCACTGAACAAGACACACAAGCTGAAACGTCAAGACTGGGCCAAGAAATATCTCAAGACTGATTTTTCTAAGGTTTTATGGACTGATGAAATGAGAGTGAGTCTTGATGGGCCAGATGGATGGGCCCGTGGCTGGATTGGTAAAGGGCAGAGAGCTCCAGTCCGACTCAGACGCCAGCAAGGTGGAGGTACTGGTTTGGGCTGGTATCATCAAAGATGAGCTTGTGGGGCCTTTTCGGGTTGAGGATGGAGTCAAGCTCAACTCCCAGTCCTACTGCCAGTTTCTGGAAGACACCTTCTTCAAGCAGTGGTACAGGAAGAAGTCTGCATCCTTCAAGAAAAACATGATTTTCATGCAGGACAATGCTCCATCACACGTGTCCAAGTACTCCACAGCGTGGCTGGCAAGAAAGGGTATAAAAGAAGAAAATCTAATGACATGGCCTCCTTGTTCACCTGATCTGAACCCCATTGAGAACCTGTGGTCCATCATCAAATGTGAGATTTACAAGGAGGGAAAACAGTACACCTCTCTGAACAGTGTCTGGGAGGATGTGGTTGCTGCTGCACGCAATGTTGATGGTGAACAGATCAAAACACTGACAGAATCCATGGATGGCAGGCTTTTGAGTGTCCTTGCAAAGAAAGGTGGCTATATTGGTCACTGATTTGTTTTTGTTTTGTTTTTGAATGTCAGAAATGTATATTTGTGAATGTTGAGATGTTATATTGGTTTCACTGGTAAAAATAAATAATTGAAATGGGTATATATTTGTTTTTTGTTAAGTTGCCTAATAATTATGCACAGTAATAGTCACCTGCACACACAGATATCCCCCTAAAATAGCTAAAACTAAAAACAAACTAAAAACTACTTCCAAAAATATTCAGCTTTGATATTAATGAGTTTTTTGGGTTCATTGAGAACATGGTTGTTGTTCAATAATAAAATTAATCCTCAAAAATACAACTTGCCTAATAATTCTGCACTCCCTGTATATACAATAAATATACAGGAAAGAATGTTTCTTAACAATTTTTCCTCTAAAATCGACTTTATCTTTGGTTTTGTGCGTATTATTGTCAGTCTGTAAAAGTGGCATACTACTCAGACAACATGGTTCCCAGGAGCAACCTGGGAGTCCAAGATGCATCAAGACATCCTCCCCATGCTTTTCCCGAACCATTTTGGTGGTGTTTCCATCAATTTCTGACCTTTTCCTATGAACCATGCACCCTCCCCTCTTCTGAGCTCGGGTTCTCCCATTGTGTACCATTAATAGCCCCCCTCTGTTTTCTATCACTAAGCCAGTTACTTACCCACATACACACATTTACCCCCAGTCTAAGCATCCTCATTTTATGTACTAACCTTTTATGTGGCACAGTACAAATACTTTGGAGAAGTGAAGATATATGACATGCAATGACTCACCCTGGTCAAGTCTAGAACTTACCTCATCATAGAAAGTGATTAAATTAATTTGATATGACATGACCAATCCCTCATGAATCTGTGCTAATACAGTGTTTTAAGCATATTTTCATTGAGATACTCTAGGATAGCATCTCTTAGAAAACCTTCAAACACTTTACCAACAATAGATGTTAGGCTTACTGGCCTATAGTTTCCGGGCTCCGTTTTTTACCCTTTTTGAATATTGCCACCACATTTGCTAAGCGCCAATCCTGTGGAACACTCTCTATCTATATAGAGTCCTAAAATATCAGAAATAAGGGTCTTTCTATGACATTAATTAATCCTCTTAGGATATTGGGGTGTATGTCATCTGGACCCGATGATTGTATTGTCATAAATAACAATGTGTCACAAGAAAACAGTCTCAGAATGGCTTGGATAAGTAAAAGCATTCCAAAGTCATTAGCATATAAAGTGTCATATGTCAGATTTGCAAAAATTAGCCTTGACCTTAAGGTGAAAAGTGGCTTGGTACTGAAGGGGTTAAAGTATAATTTTTCAAAGGCATATCTATAATAACTCATGGCAGTGTACAACACAAGGTTTATTTTATGTTTTGTTATGATTGCTTTCTACCTGTAACTGATAACAGTTGTATTGGCACATTTTCTAGAACCAAGGCAAAGACAGAGATGCAGAAAATCAATCTACAGACAAATCACTTGAAAATAAAAATTCTGGATTGTGCGACATGGGTGAAAAAAAATATATAGAAGACACGTGGCCAACTTTGCAAGATGTTGAGAACATGCTGGCACCCATTAAAAAAAAGATATTTCAAAATGTTTCTGTTAGAAGAAAAAGTGAAGAGGAGCTTTCAGAAATAAAAAGTTGTAAGAAAAATACTGGAATTACAGATGAGGTAGGATTTGAGAGGAATACAGTACCAAAAAATAAGCTCTTAACCCCTTTCTCCAGCAGCCATTTTCTGTTTTTCGTTTTTCACTCCCTACAATTAGAGCTGAGCGAATTTCTCAAAAATTTGATTTGGTCGGTTCGCCGAATTTTCCAAAAATACTCCATTCGTTACGAATTTATTTGTGGTGAATCCTGTTTAAAAACAGCTATTTCCTGGCTGCAGAGAGCCTGTATATTGGTGTAGAACACTGTGCCTTGCAAAAAGACGCATAGTGAGTCTGCTGTGGTAGTGAAACATTACTGTGAGTCACTGCACACTTCACTTATTTGCAGCAGTTATGGAACCAAAACTGAACAAATAACTCAAGTGTGAACTCAGCTTTACAGGTTGAAGTTAGTGCCAGGTATAAAGAACCGTGCATCCACCTTCACTCATCAGCATTTGGTCAGTAATCCATCAGTATTGCTAAAGCCAAAAAAAAAACAGAAGTAGATCCAAAACAGAGAGGACACGTGAATGGAATATTTGCATGTCTTCTGTGTTTTGTACCCACTACTGATTTTGGCTGCCAAATCATAAGCCAATTCTGTCATACAGGCCTTACAGCTGCTACATAGACAGGATCCGTTGTGTGTCTCATTTTTCCTTCCTTCTGACAGACCAGAAGAAGGGTCAAATAAATGATGTCATCCAGGCCAAAAAGGCAGAATAGTGGCCCAGTCATGGAGTGGGGAGGGTGGGAACAGCATGAGAAGTCCACAGAGTGGTCCAGTTACAGAGTGGTGAGGGAGCAGCAGCATGAGGAGACGTCAGAGTGGTGAGGTGGCAGCAGCATAAGGAAACCACAGAGTGGCCCAGTGACATAGTGGTGAGCTTGCAACAGCATGAGGAGACCACAGAGTGGCCCAGTGACATAGTGTTGAGGTGGCAGCAGCATGAGGAGACCCCAGAGTGGCCCATTGACAGTGTTGAGGTGGCAGCAGCATGAGAAGACCACAGAGTGGCCCAGTGACATAGTGTTGAGGTGGAAGCAGCATGAGGAGACCACAGAGTTGTGACGTGGCAGCAGCATGAGGAGACCACAGAGTGGCCCAATGACATAGTGGTGATCTGGCAGCAGCATGCAGAGACCACAGAGTGACCCTGTGACAGTGTTGAGGAATCCGCATCATGATGAGACGACAGAGTGGGGTGAGGGGCAATACCAGTACCAGCTGAAGATGGTGGGTGGCAATAGGAACACTTGGCAGCAGGTGTGTGGCATCAGGTGGGTGGCAGCCTAAGAATAGTAGCTGAAGCAGGTAGCCAGAAGAAACAGGTTTATGATCTAGTCTGATGCATCAGGCACTGGTGTGTGGAAAACCTTGCTTATCCATGCCTGATTCATCTTCACAAAGAAGAAAACTGCTCATCAGCGACTCTAGACCTAAGTTTCTGCTGATGAAGCTGGTACTGCTCCTGCCCCCCCCCCCCCCGGCAGCAGCCATGGCAGTGAAATGTAAGTGCAGAGGGGCCCCCTGGTCAGACCTGCATGAGGATGGGTGGTAGCTCACATAGGCAGCGGCCAACTGACTACATATGATGTCTCAATAGTAGTTCAGTTTGTCCTCCCTCTCAGTGGGTGTAAAAAAAAGGCCCCCATTTTGGACCAGTACTGAGGGTCTAACATCGTGGATAGCCAGTAGTCATCCCTATGCTGAATGGTAACAATTCATCTGTCACTACGCAAGCAAATGAGTATGCATCGGGTGTTATGCAAGCGGGTGTGGACCCACTGCTCCACTGACTGACTATACTCTGGAGGGGCGTGACTAAGCAACTACCTGGTCTTCATTAAAGCGTCTGATGGTGAGGATAGACTTAGGCCATTAGGGAAGTTGCCAGATGCCACTCCAGAGCAGTCCCCGAGTGAGTGGCAGCTGAACAGGGTGTATGTAGTGTCCCACTATGTAAAGGTGGGCACTACTCAAGGGTCAATTGGGTCATGTTGTTCTCCACCTCCTGTGGAACATGGTCATGGTATTTTGTATTGCATTATAATGTGTATTTTCATGTTGTTTCCCCTGTACCAGGCCTGTTAGGGGTGTAGTTTCTCCTCCCAGGCTGTAGAGAGAGCTAGGGAACCCCTAGTGTTTATATAGACAGGTCCAGTCCAGGGAAAGGGTGGTGGTGAGAAGCCAAGAGTCACTTCAGCCAGGGAGTAGCTGAGGTCCAGCTTCTAACATGCAGCTAGATAG
Organism: Bufo bufo; assembly: GCF_905171765.1. Classification (NCBI taxonomy): domain Eukaryota; kingdom Metazoa; phylum Chordata; class Amphibia; order Anura; family Bufonidae; genus Bufo; species Bufo bufo. The sequence goes on from NC_053393.1 coordinate 458,956,467, forward strand.
CCCAGGTTCCTAACCTGCGTCCAGGAGAAGAAGTGTCCTCCTGAAGTTATCCTGCATCAAGCAAAGTACAGAGCAGTGCTAATTGTATCGAGCCAAGTAGAAAGCTGAAAGGCAGAAGTTTATTTACAGCAAGAGGATTTATATCAGAGGAAGGTTTCCCTACCCAAGGATAAAGCCAGGTATTAGGCATTCGGGCCTTGGAGAAAGTCAGACAGGATTCTGTAGAAAGTACAGCCTGATCTGTGAGTTGATTCCCTCTAAGTTATCTTGCTAGGATTCTACCTGCCATTTATGTAAAGCCTGCCTGTTACCAAATCTACTTCATATGGAACTGTCTGAAACTTGTATATAGTTGAACTGTTCAGTAAAGAGGAATTCTAGTTCACTACAATCGTGTGTACCTCCATTATTCCTCCTAACAAATCAGTGTGCCACCGTTACCGGCACTGGCGTCACGAACTGTAAGGGATCTTGCCACAGGCACGCTAAACTTTCAACACCCAGGGCACCACACCAATCACCCGGCCTGGTCCCTTTATCTAGAGAGTGCCCCAGAGGATCTACGTGCCAGCCTCTTCATCACTGCTGTACACCTGCCCAGGGTATACTACAAACTGTGAGTACTAAGAGAAACCCTCGGTCTGCCTATTAACCCGTGACCTCACATTCGCTCACCCTGAAGGACTGGCGTACTGCAGTCAGAGATATCGGTGCAAGCACTGAGGGGAAGTACGTGGTCAGGAAGTCCAGGGTCAGGGCAGGCATCGATCAAGCAAGGTCTGTAAACGAAGTCCTAGGTCAGAGGCAGGCGGCAAACAAGCAAGGTCCGTGAACGAAGTCCAAAGGCAGATGGCATACAGGCAAAATCCGATAAATCTAAAAGCAGGGTCCAGTACAAAGCAAAGCAGAACTTGAAAAACACCTTCACACTTGGAACTAGACAAGCTAGTGACCATAAGTTGCTCATGCATCTTCCTGTGGTAGGAAGCGCCTTTAAATACTTAATGCAATCCAGCCATAGGATGGTGAGATAGAGGGCATGTACATGCTGCCTCACAGGGAGGAAAGACACACCCTTATAAGCCCTAACAAACAGTACAGGTCTCAGGCAGGAAGTAAACTCTGGCATGGAACACAGATGCAACAGTTAAGCTATCTGCTGCCCACGCTTGTCAGCACGGCACATGGCAGCAGGAGGGAAAGAGGGAGCCCGGCGGTGGTGCCCGTGGGTAGGGGCAGCAGCACAGGCACGGACCGCTGGGCTAACATTGGGCCATTTGCTCAAGTGACTCGGAGGGACTCCCTGCCTCCATCTCCACTGCATACTGCCATGGTGTGTCTGGGTCATCTGCCTCGTCTTACTCATCACCCTCTAGCTCCTCCAGCTGCTCCTGCTCCTCCTCTCCTGTCACCTGTGTAGAAAAACCATCCATTTCTCTACGCATTGTTTGTGCTCGAATGTCCTCCTCCTCCTCTAGTTCAGCCCCCACAGGGCTTATGTGGCCATGAGATGTAGTCGCCACGTCTCCTATTAGAGCCTACAGGAGCCTGACTGCTCGCAACACCAGCTCCCACACAACTCTCATCATCACTACTTGCCCTCCTACCGGAGGAAGCGGCGGATGTCTCCTCCAGATCTTGGCTGGGCAGTAGCTGGAGACTGTCCTCTAGCAGCTAGCCTTAACTGAAAAGTGGAGCCGAGCCTATGGCATATAATACTTCTCTGGCTGAGGGACAGAAAATGACAGAGGCAGGTTGAAGACAGTTGGGGGCACAGGGCCTGCTCCCGGGCCATGCTGACTAAGCGTCATGCCCGATGAACCCACTGACTCTTGGCTGGTGGTTTCTGATGTTACTTGCGACGAAGTCGAAGACCGAGTCAACCATTCAAGCACCGCTGGGTTGCTGGTCAAGACACAACCGCTAGATGACACTGCGAGCTCAGGCCTCTCGCTGCGACTCCTGCTGCCACCCCGCTTCTGCTGCTGCTATTTTTAACTGCGACAGAAACATTTTGGCCACTGCCCATTCCCTTTGAAGGGCGTGTCACTTGTCTTTCTGACATCGTATAATAAAATAATTAAATTAAAATTAAAATAATACACCCCGAAAACGGCTGTAGTACAATGAAACTTCACCAATGAACGGCAATTAAGATGCATTTTTTTCCTATTAATACAACCCAAAAAAATAATAATATAACAATCTAAATTTAATGCAGAATGGCTAATAGCACGTATGTATATTTCCTATTAATGCACCCCGTAAGGCTGTAGTACAATGCAACTTCACCGCAGAACGGCAATTAAGATGTATTTTTTTTTCAAGTTAATACATCACCAAAAAAAAAGTATAACAATCAGAATTCACAACAGAATGGTTAATAGGACATACGTATATTTCCTATTAATAGACCCCATAAATGGCCGTAGTACAATGTGACTTCACCACAGAATGGCAAAAAAGTAGTTTTGTTTTTTTCTATTAATACAACCCCTCCAAAAATTGTATAACAATCTAAATACACCGCAGAACGGCTAATAGGACATACGCATATATTTTCTATTAATACACCCCATAAATGGCTGTATCACAGAGCACTTGCACCCCAATAACAAGCAAGGTTTGCTTTAATTACTGAGCTATCATTTAGTACAATTTTGATCCCCAGTTAGTGCAGCAAGTTGTAATAGAATCGCTCCTATTACCCACGCTGTACCTATTGGACCCTGTTCTCCTTTTATAGTGTAGATAATGCCTCCCAAGCCTTTATAGCAGATCTATATAGCAGATCTGAGGCCTACCCTGTATTTCTTTCATGTGAAGTAACCAGTGGAACTCTGCATTTACACAGCTGGTTGCCAAAAAACACTGTACTATTGAACCAGAACACTTTTGCGTACAGCGCAGTATTACCTATTTGATAATTAAGCAGTGAAAAACTGCATTTCTACAGTTTGCAATAAACACTGGTTTCAGGCTACATAGCAGATCTGAGGCCTACCCTGTATTTCTTTCATGTGAAGTAACCAGTGGAACTTGGTATCTGATATTACTGTAGGGGAAAGCTTGGGATGTAGTGATCACCAGTCAGTCTGGTTTACTATAAGTACAGTGACTGAGTCACTCCACACAAACAAAAGTTTTAGATTTTAGAAAAACTGACTTTTCTAAAATTAGATTAGTGGTATACGAGTCCCTATCAGATTGGAACAGTTTCAATGGAGTCCAGGAGAAATGGGACTACTTAAAAGTGGCACTATTGAAGGCAACAGATAATTGCATTAGGATTGTCAGTAAAAGCAAAAAAAGGAAGAGACCACTGTGGTACTCAACAGAAGTGGCCAAAATCATTAGAAACAAAAATATAGCATTTAGTAATTATATTTTTTAAAAAAACAAGGATGACAGGCAAATTTATAAGATTAGGCAGAGAGGCCAAACAAGTTATAAGAGCTTCTAAAGCACAGGCAGAAGAGAAATTAGCTCAGTCAGTAAAAAAAGGCGATAAGACATTCTTAAGATACATAAATTGACTGCCTCAATTAATACTTCTGTTCAGTTTTTACAAAGGAAAATTAAGGAAAAGGACCTCAGTTAGGAAGGAAGACTAATGAATCTTTTGATGCATGTGTCTTTACAGAAGAAGAGGTTCTAAGTCAGCTGTCTAAAATTAATACAAATAAGTCAAAGGGGCCTGATGGGATACACCCAAAGCTATTAAAAGAGCTTAGCGGTGAACTAGCAAAACCATTAACAGATTTATTTAAACAATCACTGGTAACAGGAGTCATCCCAGAAGATTGGAAATTGGCAAATGTTGTGCCCATTCACAAGAAAGGTAGTAGGGAGGAATCGGGCAACTATAGGCCAGTAAGCCTGACATCAATAGTGGGGAAATTAATGAAAATCATACTTAAGGAGAGGATTGTGGAACATCTAAAATCCCATGGATTGAAAGATGAAAAACAGCATGGGTTCACTTCAGGGAGATCATATCAAACTAATCTTATTGATTTTTTTGATTGGGTGGCTAAAATAATAGATGGCGGAGGTGCAGTAAACATCGCTTATCTAGACTTTAGTAAGGCTTTTGATACTGTCCCACATAGAAGGCTTATCAATAAATTGCAGTCTTTGTGCTTGGACTCCCATATTGTTGAATGGAATAGGCAGTGGCTGAGGGACAGACAACAGAGGGTTGTAGTCAATAGAGTATATTCAGACCATGGTCTAGTTACCAGTGGGGTACCTTAGGAATCTGTTCTGGTACCCATATTGTTTAATATCTTTATCAGCGAAATTTCAGAAGGCCTCGATGGTAAGGTGTGTCTTTTTGCTGATGACACAAAGATTTGTAACAGCGTTGATGTTCCTCGAGGGATACACCAAATGGAAGAGGATTTTGGAAAACTAGAATGGTCAAAAATCTGGCAAATAAAATTTAATGTTGATAAGTAGAGTTGAGCGGACACCTGGATGTTCGGGTTCGACGGGTTTGGCCAAACTTCGGAAAAAAGTTTGAGTTTGGGACCCGAACTTGACCCCGAACCCCATTGAAGTCAATGGGAACCCAAACTTTTGAGCACTAAAATGGCTGTAAAAATGTCATGGAAAAGGGTAGAGGGATGCAAATGTCGTCAAAATGTGGTTAAGAGCATGGCAAGTGCTCTGCAAACAAATGTGGATAGGGAAATTACTTTAAATAACAAAATACGTAAAAATAAACAATAATAATCTTGATCTAGGAGGACCAGGTCCATATGGAGTAGGAGGTTGATGAGGCGGTGGATGTGGCGGTGTAGGTGGAAGTGACGGTGGAGGAGCAGGAGGTAGCGTACACTGCTTTTTGGTTTAAATTTTTTTATATTTTTAAAAAATTATGGTACACCCCAAAACATTGGGAAATAAAACCCTCCAGTCGTGCTAAACACACGTTCAGTTCATGTAGGCGTGTGCATACTTACTGCCCCACCATGTTGCACGTCCCCGTGATGTACACGATCCAATTTGATATCTGCTCTATCAACTTTCGATGTTCTTTTTTGCACCTACCATGGTGATTACGGGTGGCGGGGAATCAGGGTTCCAGGCCGGAGAGGGAGCGTGAGAAAAAGAGACCAAATTTAAGGGAGATAAATTTATTTAAAAAAATTGGGATCCAGAAGAAATGTGGGAAAAGTTATTGAGGTGCAAATGTGGGCCAAAAGAGTATAGCGAAAATGTGGGACAAAGTATTGAAGCTTAAATGTGGTACAACTTGTTTAAGTTTAAGCATTGAATCAAAGGAGGTGGCGCGCATCAATTAAAGAAGCATTTCAGAAATTTTATTCCCTGTCACCTATGAAGAGCAGGGGTTTATTCACGTCTAAAATTGTATAATGTCAACCCAAGAATGTAACAGAAAAATTACAGAAATTAATTAACCTGTCTACTTCGTTGTGCAGGGGTCTATGACAGAGAACAATTGTTTGTCACCCGAAAATGTAAAATAAAAATTATTGAAATTTATTGAGCTGTCAACTAGGTAGAGGAGGGGTATATTACACCCAAAAATTTGTGAATTTGACCCTAAAATGTAACTGACAAATGTTATTAATTTTTTTTTTTTACCGCTCTAATAGGTATAGCAGTGGTACATCGCACCAAAAAATTGCTGAATTTCACCAGAAAATGTAACTGACAATTTTTTTTGTTTTTGTTTACCGGCCTACTAGGTATAGCAGTGGTACATCACACCCAAAAATTTGTGAATTTCACCATAAAATGTAACAGACAAAATGTTTTATTGTTTAACCTGTCTACTAGGTATAACAGTGGTACTTCACACCCAAAAATTGTTAAATTGCAACTGAAAATGTAACTGACAAATATATTTTGTTTGTTAACCGGCCTACTAGGTATAGCAGTGGTACTATACACCCAAAAATGGGTTAATTTCACCAGAAAATGTTAATGACAAAGTAGAGAAATGATATAAAATAAAACATGTACAAAATAAATAAATAATGGATTTATGAGGTGGAGTTCCATATGGAGTAGGAGTTTGAGGAGGCGGTGGATGTAGCGGAGTAGGTAGAAGCGGCGGTGGAGGAGGACAAGATAGCCAACACAGGTTTTTGGTTTTAATTTAATTTTGTAAAATTAAGGTACACTCCAAAAGAGTGTGAAATATCCAAAATACAAACATGAGCGATTGCGCTGCAGTATAACAATGTCTGCTTAGTGCCGGTATACATGTCTATTCTGCACATGCCTGGTTAATTTTAATGAACGTGAGCTTGTCCACATTGGCTGTCGACAGGCGGCTGCGCTTGTTTGTGATAACGCCCCCTGCCGTGCTAAACACACGTTCAGATAATACACTGGCTGCAGGGCAGGCCAGCACCTCCAAGGAGTAAAGGGCAAGCTCAGGCCATGTGGCCAATTTGGAGACCCAGAAGTTGAAGGGGGCAGACCCGTCATTCAGTATGTGTAGGCGTGTGCACACATACTGCTCCACCATGTTGGTGAAATGCTGCCTCCTGCGAAGATGTTCCATATCAGCTGGTGGTGCTGGTTGTTGTGGCGTGCTTACAAAGCTTTTCCATATTTCGGCCATACTAACCTTGCCTTCTGAGGTGCTGGCGGTGCCCCAGCTTCGTTGGCGACCTCTTCCTCATCCTCTGCCCTCGCCTTGTGCTTCCACTGTGCCCCCGCATCTTACGATCACGCTCCAGTGACGGAATTAAGGACAGTACGTTGTCCTTGTAACTGGGATCCAGCAGCGTGGCCACCCTGTAATCAGCACAAGTTAGAATGTGGGCAACTCGGCGGTTGTTGCGGAGAGACTGCAGCATGTAATCGCTCATGTGTGCCAGGCTGCCCAGAGGCAACGAAAAGTTGTCCTCTGTGGGAGGTGTATCGTCTGTGTCCTCTGTATCCCCCCATCCACGCACCAGTGATGGCCATGAGCTGGTCTGGGTGCCACCCTGCTGTGCAAATGGTTCCTCCTCCTACATTTCCTCCTCCTCATCCTCCACCTCCTCATCCTCCAGAACTGTGGCCTGGCTGGACAATTGTGTACCTTGGGTTTGTGGGTGCAGGAACCCACCCTCGGAGCCACTTGGGAATGACTGGCCGGAAACCCTACAAAATGATCCCTCTTCCTCCTCCTCCTCCTCCTGTGCCACATCCTCTTCCATCATCGCCAGGAGTGTTTTTTTCAAGGAGGCATAGAAGTGGGATAGTAACACTGAGAACGGCGTTATCGGCACTGGCCATGTTGGTGGAGTACTCGAAACAGTGCAACAAGGAACACAGGTCTCGCATGGAGGCGCAGTCATTGGTGGTGAAGTGGTGCTGTTTCGCCAATCGACTCATCTGTGCATGCCGCAGCTGAAATTCCTCTATCGCCTGCTGCTGCTCGCACAGTCTGGCCAGAATGTGCAAGGTGGAGTTCGACCTTGTGGGCACGTCGCATATGAGGCGGTGAGCGGGAAGGCCGAAGTTACGCTGCAGGACTGACAGGCGAGCAGCAGAGGGGTGAGAACGCCTAAAGCACGCACAGACGGCCCGCACTTTATGCAGCAGCTTTGACATATTGGGGTAATTTTTAAGGAATCTCTGCACCACCAAATTCAGCACATGCGCCAGGCAAGGGATGTGCGTCGAACCGGCTAGTCCCAGAGCTGCTTCGAGATTTTGCCCATTATCACACCCCACCAGGCCGGGCTTGAGGCTAACTGGCACAAACCACTCATCGGTCTGTTGTTCAAGGCCCGTCCACAGCTCTTGCGCAGTGTGAGGTTTATCCCCCAAACAGATGAGTTTTAAAACTGCCTGCTGTCGTTTACCCCTGGCTGTGCTGAAGTTGGTGGTGAAGGTGTTACGCTGACCGGATGAGGAAGCAGAGTAGGAGGAGGAAGCAACAGGAGGCAAACTGAAACGCCCTGCAATCCTTGATGGTGGAAGGACATGCGCCAAATTGCTATCCGCCTCAGGCCCAGCCGCCACTGTATTTACCCAGTGTGCTGTTTATGAAGATATAACGGCCCTGACCGTGCTTACTGGTCCACGTATCCATAGTCAGGTGCATCTTGCCATAGATGGCGTTGTGCAGTGCACACCTGATTTTTTCCTCTAATTGGTTGTGCAGGGAAGGGATGGCTCGCCTTAAAAAGTAATGGCGGCTGGGCACGACGTACTGTGGGACAGCCACCGCCATAAGGCCTTTAAAACTATCCGCCTCCACCAGACAGAATGACAGCATTTCAAAGGCCAGTAATTTAGAAATGCTGGCATTCAGGGCTAGGGATCGCGGGTGGGAAGGGGGGTACTTCCTCTCCAGCGTTTGGGATATGGAGAGCTAAACGCTTCCATGGGACATTGTGGAGATGCTTGGCGACCCAGGTGTTGGTGTTGCTGGCAGATCCTCTGTTTGCGGTGTGCCAGGTGGCACTGTCACTCCAGAGGTGGATGAAGAGGCCGCGACTGCAGCAGAAGAGGAAGCGGGAGGAGCCAGATTATGCTCAGGTTGAGAACGTTTATGCCTCGCTTCAGGCTCTGATTGTACATCGTTTCTTGTTGTCAGCACATTGTATGAAGAACTGCCACGCCAGGGAACTCCTTGGAGCTGGCTTTGGTGTGCTCGGTCCCTTGCTGCGGTGGGCAGTAGGAGGTGTACTGTCTAGAGGACGGCCACTCCGCTTTTGCACCCTGCTCCCTCTTCTGCTGTGCTGGTGGCTCTGTGCGACCACCGCCTCTTCCTCCGAACTACATAGGTCTCTCGCATGACCTTGATTCCATGTGGAGTCGAGGACCTCATCGTCCTCCACATCATCTTCCACCCAGTCTTCACTCCTGCCTTCCTTGTCGGTCTGCACACTTTCGAAAGCCCCAGCAGTTGGCACCTGTGTTTCATCATCATCCGAGAAGTGCTGCGATGGTCCTCCCATGTACTCATCTTGAAAGATAAGTTGTTGGGCATCGGTGCACTCAATCTCTTCCACTTCTGGGGCAGGGCTAGGTGGATGGCCCTGGGAAACCCTGCTAACAGAGTCATCAAAAAGCAGAAGAGACTTCTGCATGACTTGGGGCTCAGACTGCTTGGCTGATTTGCAAGGGGGTGAGGTAAAAGACTGATGGACATCGGCTGCAGGTGACAACTGTGGTCTTTCAGCAGGAGACTGGGTGGGAGACAATGTGAAGGAACTGGATCCAATGTCAGCAACCCAATCTACTATTGCCTGTACTTGCTCAGGCCTCACCATTCGTACAGCAGCATTAGGCCCGACCAAATACCGCTGCAGGTTTTGTCGCCTACTCGCACCTAAGGCAGGGGTTTCACTTGTGCGTGTAGCTGGCACAGATCGACCACGTCCTCTCCCTGCAACAGGAGCTCCACCAGCAGCACCACGACCGGGGCCACGACCCTTATTTGACGCTCTCCTCATATTTTTCGAATTTAGGCTCTTGCCCTAAATAGATGTTTAATTAATAGAAGAATAGAACAACAGTATGTAAAGGGTGTATCTCACATGGTCTGAACCAGTGTAGGCCTGAAATAAATTTTTATATGCACAAAATGGCTGTATTTCAAATGGCTGTATTTCAAATCCCTGAATCAAACCCCTGTATGTAGAGGGAGTATCTCACAGCGCCTGAACCAGTGTAGGCCTGAAGTAAATATATCTTTGCACAAAATGGCTGTATTTCAAATGCCTGATTCAAACCCCTGTATGTAGAGGGAGTATCTCACAGGGCCTGAACCAGTGTAGGCCTGAAGTAAATATTTCTTTGCCCAAAATGGCTGTATTTCAAATGCCTGATTCAAACCCCTGTATGTAGACAGGGTATCTCACAGGGCCTGAACCAGTGTAGGCCTGAATTCAATATTGGTGCACCAAAAGGCGGTATTTAAAATCTCTGAATGTAATCCAAATGTATTAAGGGTGTATCTCACAATGACATCTGCATCAAAGGCTGCCAACAAATTTTTTTGTGCCCAAACGAGCGTTTAACAACTGAATTTGACAGCAGTTCCTAAGCCTGTAATTTCACATGTGCTGATGCTGCAAGCCTGAAAATAGTTGTTGTTTTTTTATCAAAAAAGTGTGTTTTTCAAACCCCAGAAAATGATGGGTGTATTTCTACCTTAAATTGCACACTGACTAATCCAGATGTTGTAGTTTGCCCAAAAAATTGTGATTTGCAATATCCCAAAAGTTTAGATGCAGTGCTGGTGCACTGAGTTTGCATAAAATGGCCGCCGCCGCCACCCACCTAACTAACAGAATTATAAAAAAAAAAATTTGATCAATGGACTCAGGGCAGGGTAAAACGATTGTGTCCTGCAACCACACAACTATTTCTCTGTAGATCGCTGAGTTAGATTCTCTCCTATTCTCTCCCTGAAATCACAAGTCCAGCAGCATCCTCTCCCTACACTTGTAACAGCAGAGTGACGTGCAGCGCTACGTGACTCAAGCTTATATAGAGCCTGGGTCACATGCTGCTCTGGCCAATCACAGCCATGCCATTAGTAGGCATGGCTGTGAGGGCTTCTAAGGTCAGACACTTAACCGCTTGTTGATTGGCTGCTCTGCAGCCTTTCAAAAAGCGCCAAGAAAGCACCGAACCCGAACTTTTACGGAAATGTCTGGCGTCCAAAAATCCTAAAGTTCGGTACGAACCCGAACTTTACAGTTCAGGTTCGTTGAACACTATTGATAAGTGCAAGATAATGCACCTGGGGCGTAAAAACCCAAGAGCAGAATATAAAATCAGTGATACAGTCCTAACCTCAGTATCTGAGAAAAGGGATTTAGGGGTCATTATTTCAGAAGACTTAAAGGTAGGCAGACAATGTCATAGAGCAGCAGGAAATGCTAGTAGAATGCTTGGGTGTATAGGGAAAGGCATTACCAGTAGAAAGAGGGAGGTGCTCATGCCGCTCTACAGAGCACTAGTGAGACCTCATTTGGAGTATCGTGCTCAGTACTGAAGACCATATCTCCAGAAGGATATTGATACTTTGGAGAGAGTTCAGAGAAGAGCTACTAAACTAGTACATGGATTGCAGGATAAAACTTACCAGGAAAGATTAAAGGGCCTTAACATGTATAGCTTGTAAGAAAGACTAGACAGAGGGGATATGATAGAAACTTTTAAATACATAAAGGGAATCAACAAGGTAAAAGAGGAGAGAATATTTTAAAGAAGAAAAACTGGTACAAGAGGACATAATTTTAAATTAGAGGGGCAAAGGTTTAAAAGTAATATCAGGAAGTATTACTTTACTGAGAGAGTAGTCGATGCATGGAATAGCCTTCCTGCAGAAGTGGTAGCTGCAAATACAGTGAAGGAGTTTAAGCATGCATGGGATAGGCATAAGGCCATCCTTCATATAAGATAGGGTCAAGGGCTATTCATAGTACTCAGTATATTGGGCAGACTAGATGGGCCAAATGGTTCTTATCTGCCGACACATTCTATGTTTCTTTGTTTCTATGAACTCTGCATTTACACAGTTGGTTGGTAAAAAACACTGTACTATTGCCCCAGAGCACTTTTGCGTACAGCGCAGTATTACCTATTTGATAATTAAGTCGTGAAATACTGCATTTCTACAGTTGTTTGCAATAAACACTGGTTTTGTGGTAGATTGCACATTTTCGGTGTACGCTGCGTTTCTGACAGTCAAATTAAACCGTTATATTCTTCAGTTAAATTGTTGGTTTGAAAATTCAAATTTCTGGTGATAGTGAAGTAATTGTATTCAATTGCTCTGTTACACTGTTGTGTGACCTAAAGAAATGTATTCTGTTTATGACACGGGCACTGCCTTACTGTTAAGAAAATTAATTGTTGACTATTAGCAGTTTAATTGACACCTGGTGGGTGAACGCAAATAATGAGGAGAACATCAAATAAGGGACGTAGACATGGACGTGGTTGTGTTGGTGGAGCTCCTGTTGCAGGAAGAGGATGTGGCCGTTCTACGCCAGCTACACATCCAAATTAAACACCTTCCTCAGGTGCGAGTAGGCGCCAGAACCTGCAGCGTTATTTGGTAGGCCCCAATGCCGCTCTACGGATGGTGAGGCCAGAATAAGTACAGGCGCTAGTAGATTGGATGGCTGACAGTGGATCAAGTTCCTTCACGTTATTTCCCACCCAGTCCTCTGCAGAAAGCTCAGAGTTGGCACCTGCAGCCCATACCCATCAGTCTTTCACCTCACAAATCAGCCCCCTTGCAAATCAGCCAAGCTGTCTGAGCCCCAAGTCATGCAGCAGTCTCTTATGCTTTTTGATGTCTCTGCTGGCAGGTTTTCCCAGGGCCATCCACATAGCCCTGCTTAGAAGTGGAAGACATTGAATGCATTGATGCCCAACCACTTATGTTTCAGGATGAGGACATGGGAATACCATCGCAGCACGTCTCTGATGAGGACAAAACACAGGTGCCAACTGCTGCGGCTTTCTGCAGTGTGCAGACCGTCAAGGAGGGCAGGGGGGAAGACTGGGTGGAAGATGATGTGGAGGACGATGAGGTCCTAGACCCCACATGGAATGAAGGTCATGCCAGTGACTTTCATAGTTCGGAGGAAGAGGCAGTGGTCACACCAAGCTAACAGCACAGAAAAAGAGGGAGCATGGTGCAAAAGCAGAGCAGCCATCTCGAAGACTGCTACTGCCCACTGCACCCAGGGACCGAGCACACCAAAGCCAGCTCCAAGGAGTTCCCTGGCATGGCAGTTCTTCACACAATGTGCTGACGACAAGACCCGAGTGATTTGCACGCTGTGTCATCAGAACCTGAAGCGAAGCATTAACATTCTGAACCTGAGCACAACCTGCATGACCAGGCATCTACATGCGAAACACAAGTTGCAGTGGAGTAAGCACCTTAAAAAACCAAGAAAGGGTTCAGGCCCCTCCTGCTTCCTCTTCTGCTGCTGTCTCGGCCTCTTCCTCCACCTCTAGAGTTACATTGTCACCTGCCGCCTAGCAAACAGAGGATGTGCCACCAACACCACTACCTCCGTCACCAAGCATCTCCACCATGTCACACGGAAGTGTTCAGCTCTCCATCTCCCAAACACTGGAGAGAATGCGGAAGTACCCACCTACCCACCCTCGATCCCTGGCCCTGAATGCCAGCATTTCTAAACTACTGGCCTTTGAAATGCTGTCATTCTGTCTGGTGGAGACGGACGGTTTCAGACAGCTGATGGCGGTTGCTGTCCCACAGTACGTCGTTCCCAGCCGCCATTACATCTCCAGGCGAGCCGTCCCTTCCCTACACAACCAAGTGGCGGATAAAATAAAGTGTGCACTGTGCAACGCCATCTGTGGCAAGGTTCACCTAACCACAGATACGTGGACCAGTAAGCATGGGCAGGGACGCTATATCTCCCTAACTGCACACTGGGTAAATGTAGTGGTGGCTGGGCCCCAGGCGGATAGCGGTTTGGCGCATGTCCTTCCACCACCAAGGATCGCAGGGCATTATTCTTTTGCTCCTGTTGCCTCCTCCTCCTACTCGGATTCCTCCTCCTCTTCTACCACCTCCTTATCCGGTCAGTGAAAGACCTTCACCACCAACTTCAGCACAGCCAGGGGTAAACGTCAGCAGGCAGTTCTAAAACTGATGTGTTTGGGGGACAAACCACACACCGCGCAAGAGCTGTGGAGAGGTATAGAAGAACAGACCGATGAGTGGTTGCTGCCAGTGAGCCTCAAGCCCGGATAATGCGATAATGGGCGAAATCTCATTGCAGCTCTAGGACTAGCCGGTTTGACGCACATCCCTTGCCTGGCGCATGTACTGAACTTGGTGGTGCAGAAATTAATTTAAAAATACCCCGACATGTCAGAACTGCTGCATAAACTGCGGGCCGTCTGTGCACACTTTCTGCGTTCTCATCCTGCTGCTGTTCGCCTGTCAGCGCTGCTGCGTAACTTCGGCCTTCCCGTTCACCGCCTCATATGCGACGTGCCCACCAGGTGGAACTCCACCTTGCATATGCTAGAGAGACTGTGCGAGCAGCAGCAGGCGATAGTGGAGTTTCAGCTGCAGCACGCACGGGTCAGTCGCTCTGCGGAACAGCACCACTTCACCACCAATGAGTGGGCCTCCATGCGAGACCTGTGTGCCATGTTGCGCTGTTTCGAGTACTCCACCAACATGGCCAGTGGCGATGACGCCGTTATCAGCGTTACAATACCACTTCTATGTCTCCTTGAGAAAACACTTAGGGCGATGATGGAAGAGGATGTCGCACAGGAGGAGGAAGAGGGGTAATTTCAAAGTGTTTCAGGCCAGTCATTTAGAAGTGGCTCAGAGGGTGGGTTCCTGCACCAGAAGAGGCCAGGTACACATTTAGCCAGCCAGGGCACAGTTCTGGAGGACGAGGAGGAGGAGCATGAGGAAGAGGAGGAGGAGGAACCATGTTCACAGCAGGGTGGCACCCAACACAGCTAGTGGCCATCACTGGAGTGTGGCTGTGGGGAGATGCGCTCCTACTGTAGGAGCATTCCCAACTGGGAACAAGTGGAAGCACAAGGTGAAGACTGAGGAGGAGGAAGAGGTTGCCAACGCAGCTGGGTCACCACCAGCACCTCAGAAGGCAGGGTTAGCATGGCCGACATGTGGAAAAGCTTTGTTACCTCGCCACAACAACCGGCACCACCAGCTGATATGGAACGTCTTAGCAGGAGGCAGCAGTACCTGTGCACACTCCTACACATACTGAATGATTGTTCTGCCCCATTCAACTTCTGGGTCTCCAAATTGTCCACATGACCTGAGCTTGGCCTTTATGCCTTGGAGCTGCTAGCCGGCCCTGCAGCCAGTGTATTGTCTGAACGTGTATTTAGCATGGCAGGGGGCGTCATTACAGACAAACGCAGCCGCCTGTCCACAGCCAACGTGGACAAGCTCACGTTCATTAAAATTAACCAGGCTTGGATCCCACAAGTCTGTAGCTTGTGCAGAATTTACATGTATACAGGCATTACCCAGCCATTTTTATACTACAGCGCAATTGCTCGTTGTTGTATTTTTGAGGTTTCCCACTCTTTTGGGGTGTACCTTAACCCCTTAAGGACCGGGCCATTTTTCACCTTAAGGACCGGACTGATTTTTGCAAATCTGACGTGTCACTTTGTGTGGTAATAACTTTAAAATGCTTTTACTTATCCAAGCCATTCTGAGATTGTTTTCTCATCACATATTGTACTTCATGACACTGGTAAAATGAAGTAAAAAAAAGTAATTTTTATTTATAAAAAAAAATAAAAAATTACCAAAAATTTTGAAAAAATTGCAAATGTCCAAGTTTCAATTTCTCTACTTCTATAATACATAGTAATACCTCCAAAAATAGTTATTACTTTACATTCCCCATATGTCTACTTCATGTTTGGATCATTTTGGGAATGACATTTTAGTTTGGGGACGTTACAAGGGTTAAAAGTTTAGAAGCAAATCTTGAAATTTTCAAAAACCCAATTTTTAGGGACCAGTTCAGGTCTGAAGTCACTTTGTGAGGCTTACATAATAGAAACCACCCAAAAATGACCCCATTCTAGAAACTACACCCCTCAAGGTATTCAAAACTGATTTTACAAACGTCGTTAACCCTTTAGGTGTTGCACAAGAGTTATTGGCAAATGGGGATGAAATTTGAGAATTTCAATTTTTGGGAAAATTTTCCATTTTAATCCATTTTTTCCAGTAACAAAGCAAGGGTTAACAGCCAAACAAAATGCTGTATTTATTGCCCTGATTCTGTAGTTTGCAGAAACACCCCATATGTGGCCGTAAACTACTGTATTGGCACACAGTAGGGCGTAGAGGGAAAGGTGCGCCGTGTGGTTTTTGGAAGGCAAATTTTGCTGGACTGGTTTATTTACACCATGTCCCATTTGAAGCCCCCCTGATGCACCCCTAGAGTAAAAACTCCATAAAAGCGACCCCATCTAAGAAACTACACCCCTCCAGGTATCCAAAACTGATTTTCAAATGTCGTAAACCCTTTAGGTGTTCCACAAGTGTTATTGATTAAAAAAAGGCCATCAAAATCTACCTTCCAGAAACCATACGCCGTTCCTTTCCTTCTGCGCCCTGCCGTTTGGTCATACAGCAGTTTACGACCACATATGGGGTGTTTCTGTAAACTGCAGTATGAGGGCAATAAATATTAAGTTTTGTTTGGCTGTTAACCCTTACTTTGTTATTGAAAAAAAAAACGATTAAGGCTACTTTCACACTAGCGTTCAGAGCGGGTCCGTCTGATGTTTCATCAGACGGATCCGCTCCTATAATGCAGACGTTTGCATCCGTTTTTTAAAAATGTGCATATTTCCAAGTTTCAATTTCTCTACTTCTATAATACATAGTAATACCTCCAAAAATAGTTATTCATTTACATTCCCCATATGTCTGCTTCAAGTTTGGATCATTTTGGGAATGCCATTTTATTTTTTGGGGATGTTACAAGGCTTAGAAATTTAGAAGCAAATCTTGAAATTTTTCAGAAAATTTCCAAAACCCACTTTTTAAGGACCAGTTCATATCTGAAGGCTTACATAATAGAAACCACCCAAAAATGACCCCATTTTAGAAATTACACCCCTCAAGCTATTCAAAACTGATTTTACAAACATTGTTAACCCTTTAGGTGTTCCACAAGAATTAATGGAAAATGGAGATGAAATTTCAGAATTTCACTTTTTTGGCAGATTTTCCATTTAAGTTCATTTTTTCCAGTAAGAAAGCAAGGGTTAACAGCCAAACCAAACTCAATATTTATTGCCCTGATTCTGTAGTTTACAGAAACACCCCAAATGTGGCTGTAAACTGCTGTCTGGGCACACGGCAGGGCGCAGAAGGAAAGGACCGCTATATGGCTTTTTTGAAGGGTAGATTTTGCTGGAATAATTTTTATTTTTTACAAGAAAATGTCTCTTTAGGCCCACATTATTTATTTTCACAAGGGGTAACAGAGTAAATTACACCCACAATTTGTTACCCATTCTCTCCTGAATATGGCAACACTTCATATGTGGCCATAAACTGCTGTATGGGCACACTGTAAAGTTCAGTGTACTGATAAGCAACACCTGATGTATTCGGTATCCTACAAATTATATATATATATTCAAAAGGATGAGGCAGCACTCCAGACGTAATTTGAAAAGGATAGTGGATCTTTTATTCCCCTCTGCAACGTTTCAACCGCTCAATGCAGTCTTTATCAAGCATAAACCAAGGTGTCATACAAGGGTATATATACCCAGAATACATAGTGGAAAAACAAGTGATAATCATTCAATTAAAAAAATATAAACATAAAAACAAGTCAAAATTAGTCTCCATAATATGAATCGCCAAACAATAATGATTTACATGTTGTGTACCATAGTGAAAGTCAATAATATCCATAGTCATCTCATAACTATGCCCTAAATTGTATATATAGGGCTCATTATATCAGTGATACACCACCTGTGAGAACGTGTTAACAGTAATCATGATTAATAAAACTAAAAAACTCACTCATCGATGTCCGGATTACGGCGCCAAAGTCTGCGTCCTCCATGGCCAACTGCGCATGTCCCAAAACCTAGCAACGCCGCCCAAACAAACCAAGCCAAGAGACTTCACACAGGCCACGTGAACGATCACCTGATCACCCACATGACCCATGCAACCATCGCGAGACCAGTCCCGAGGGCGCCGCCGAACACCGTCACGCCGGCGGGGAGGGGCAAGCGTCGACGGTCCAACAGCGCCGGTAATACTGGTGTCGTTGCCCCAGCAACCACAGGCCACCAACCGCAGGCAGACCGCGTCCAAGCCAGAGAGAGAGGGCAAACGCAGCCAGGACAAGCAGGGAGTGGGAGAAACAGAGGGCACAACATAACGCAAAAGCAGTCAAGGACTAGAGAGGAGGGTGTCAAAATTGAAAATGCACAAATAAATGTATAAAAGACACCCACACGGTCGCTGTATTCAGGCTAAGGACAAGAGCGATCGTGGTACTTAAGGTATATCGGAAAGAAACCATTCAGGATAGGTGCCATACATATAGAGAGAAAGAAGTGGGAAGAGGCCACAGGCTATATAATTTCCATGACCATAACCGTAGGCCCAAAACGGGTCCGAGGTCAAGGACACGTCCATGCCCAAAAACACCCAATATCTCCCCTAAACTCTAAAATTAGAGAGATAAAGACCACCACTCATTAAACAAAAGCCCTATACAGTCGACCAGCATAATTGACAATAACTAATATTTGTGCCCCATGGATCCCATCAATCCCAAGATATATGAGGAGAGAGGTGAGACGTATAATTCTGCATCCGCCATCCGTCAACACCGCTGCAGAAGCATTGATAGAACAATCTAAAAAGAAGAAAAAAGATAAATAAGGTTGAAAATAACTGCAAAACCAGTTGTCATAATAAATTATGAAGTTGATCTCACGCATACAGGCAACAACAAGCAAAGAACACAGAGAATGCTGAGGAACCCCATCTTATATCACACTCCATCCTACAAATTTTATATATATATATATATATATATCTATATATATATATATATATATATATGAGGAAAACGTAAAGCGTACAGCGGCTCACCCCCGTTCCGTATGGATAGGTGCTCACCCTCCGGTCCTCCCCTCAGGACCCGAAAGAAATAGTGGCAATATAGAAAAGTGAGGGGGCACTCTAAAAAGGGATCACTAGATAGATAATGTACAGATATTTATTAATATTTTAACCTCCTCAGGACCGCCGTACGCAGGATTGCGTCTTTGCGGCGGTCCTGTTGTTCTGGGTGGACGCGCCGGTGCGTCCTCTCGCGAGACGCGAGATTTCCTGTGAACGCGCGCACACAGGCGCGCGCGTTCACAGGATCGGAAGGTAAGCGAGTGGATCTCCAGCCTGCCAGCGGCGATCGTTCGCTGGCAGGCTGGAGATGTGATTTTTTTAACCCCTAACAGGTATATTAGACGCTGTTTTGATAACAGCGTCTAATATACCTGCTACCTGGTCCTCTGGTGGTCCCCTTTGTTTGGATCGACCACCAGAGGACACAGGTAGCTCAGTAATATGTTGCACCAAGCACCACTACACTACACCCCCCCCCTGTCACTTATTAACCCCTTATTCACCCTTGATCACCCCTGATCACCCCATATAGACTCCCTGATCACCCCCCTGTCATTGATTACCCCCCTGTCATTGATTACCCCCCTGTAAAGCTCCATTCAGATGTCCGCATGATTTTTACGGATCCACTGATAGACTGATCGGATCCGTAAAAATCATACGGACGTCTGAATGCAGCCTTACAGGGGAGTGATCAATGACTGTGGTGATCACCCCATATAGACTCCCTGATCACCCCCCTGTCATTGATCACCCCCCTGTAAAGCTCCATTCAGATGTCCGCATGATTTTTACGGATCCACTGATAGACTGATCGGATCCGTAAAAATCATACGGACGTCTGAATGCAGCCTTACAGGGGAGTGATCAATGACGGAGGTGATCACCCCATATAGACTCCCTGATCACCCCCCTGTCATTGATTACCCCTCTGTCATTGATCACCCCCCTGTAAAGCTCCATTCAGATGTCCGCATGATTTTTACGGATCCACTGATAGACTGATCGGATCCGTAAAAATCATACGGACGTCTGAATGCAGCCTTACAGGGGAGTGATCAATGACTGTGGTGATCACCCCATATAGACTCCCTGATCACCCCCCTGTCATTGATCACCCCCCTGTAAAGCTCCATTCAGATGTCCGCATGATTTTTACGGATTCACTGATAGACTGATCGGATCCGTAAAAATCATACGGACGTCTGAATGCAGCCTTACAGGGGAGTGATCAATGACTGTGGTGATCACCCCATATAGACTCCCTGATCACCCCCCTGTCATTGATCACCCCCCTGTAAAGCTCCATTCAGATGTCCGCATGATTTTTACGGATCCACTGATAGACTGATCGGATCCGTAAAAATCATACGGACGTCTGAATGCAGCCTTACAGGGGAGTGATCAATGACGGAGGTGATCACCCCATATAGACTCCCTGATCACCCCCCTGTCATTGATTAACCCTCTGTCATTGATCACCCCCCTGTAAAGCTCCATTCAGATGTCCGCATGATTTTTTCGGATCCACTGATAGACTGATCGGATCCGTAAAAATCATACGGACGTCTGAATGCAGCCTTACAGGGGAGTGATCAATGACTGTGGTGATCACCCCATATAGACTCCCTGATCACCCCCCTGTCATTGATCACCCCCCTGTAAAGCTCCATTCAGATGTCCGCATGATTTTTACGGATCCACTGATAGACTGATCGGATCCGTAAAAATCATACGGACGTCTGAATGCAGCCTTACAGGGGAGTGATCAATGACGGAGGTGATCACCCCATATAGACTCCCTGATCACCCCCCTGTCATTGATTAACCCTCTGTCATTGATCACCCCCCTGTAAAGCTCCATTCAGATGTCCGCATGATTTTTACGGATCCACTGATAGACTGATCGGATCCGTAAAAATCATACGGACGTCTGAATGCAGCCTTACAGGGGAGTGATCAATGACTGTGGTGATCACCCCATATAGACTCCCTGATCACCCCCCCCTGTCATTGATCACCCCCCCATTTTTTTGGCCCAAGTTAGCGGAATTTTTTGTTTTTTCTTACAAAGTCTCATATTCCACTAACTTGTGACAAAAAATAAAATCTCACATGAACTCACCATACCCCTCACGGAATCCAAATGCGTAAAATTTTTTAGACATTTATATTCCAGACTTCTTCTCATGCTTTAGGGCCCATAGAATGCCAGGGCAGTATAAATACCCCACATGTGACCCCATTTCGGAAAGAAGACACCCCCAGGTATTCCGTGAGGGGCATATTGAGTCCATGAAAGATTGAAATTTTTGTCCCAAGTTAGCGGAACGGGAGACTTTGTGAGAAAAAAATAAAAAATATCAATTTCCGCTAACTTGTGCCAAAAAAAAAAAATTTCTATGAACTCGCCATGCCCCTCATTGAATACCTTGGGGTGTCTTCTTTCCAAAATGGGGTCACATGTGGGGTATTTATACTGCCCTGGCATTCTAGGGGCCCCAAAGCGTGAGAAGAAGTCTGGTATCCAAATGTCTAAAAATGCCCTCCTAAAAGGAATTTGGGCCCCTTTGCGCATCTAGGCTGCAAAAAAGTGTCACACATCTGGTATCGCCGTACTCAGGAGAAGTTGGGCAATGTGTTTTGGGGTGTCATTTTACATATACCCATGCTGGGTGAGATAAATATCTTGGTCAAATGCCAACTTTGTATAAAAAAATGGAAAAAGTTGTCTTTTGCCAAGATATTTCTCTCACCCAGCATGGGTATATGTAAAATGACACCCCAAAACACATTGCCCAACTTCTCCTTAGTACGGCGATACCAGATGTGTGACACTTTTTTGCAGCCTAGGTGGGCAAAGGGGCCCACATTCCAAAGAGCACCTTTCGGATTTCACTCGTCATTTACCTACTTACAACACATTAGGGCCCCTGGAAAATGCCAGGGCAGTATAACTACCCCACAAGTGACCCCATTTTGGAAAGAAGACACCCCAAGGTATTCCGTGAGGGGAATGGCGAGTTCCTAGAATTTTTTTATTTTTTGTCACAAGTTAGTGGAAAATGATGATTTTTTTTTTTTTTTTTTTTTTTTCATACAAAGTCTCATATTCCACTAACTTGTGACAAAAAATAAAAACTTCCATGAACTCACTATGCCTATCAGCGAATACCTTGGGGTCTCTTCTTTCCAAAATGGGGTCACTTGTGGGGTAGTTATACTGCCCTGGCATTCTAGGGGCCCAAATGTGTGGTAAGGAGTTTGAAATCAAATTCTGTAAAAAATGACGAGTGAAATCCGAAAGGTGCTCTTTGGAATATGGGCCCCTTTGCCCACCTAGGCTGCAAAAAAGTGTCACACATCTGGTATCTCCGTACTCAGGAGAAGGTGGGGAATGTGTTTTGGGGTGTCATTTTACATATACCCATGCTGGGTGAGAGAAATATCTTGGCAAAAGACAACTTTTCCCATTTTTTTATACAAAGTTGGCATTTGACCAAGATATTTATCTCACCCAGCATGGGTATATGTAAAAAGACACCCCAAAACACATTCCCCAACTTCTACTGAATACGGAGATACCAGATGTGTGACACTTTTTTGCAGCCTAGGTGGGCAAAGGGGCCCATATTCCAAAGAGCACCTTTCGGATTTCACTCGTCATTTTTTACAGAATTTGATTTCAAACTCCTTACCACACATTTGGGCCCCTAGAATGCCAGGGCAGTATAACTACCCCACAAGTGACCCCATTTTGGAAAGAAGAGACCCCAAGGTATTCGCTGATGGGCATAGTGAGTTCATGGAAGTTTTTATTTTTTGTCACAAGTTAGTGGAATATGAGACTTTGTATGAAAAAAAAAAAGAAAAATAAAATCAGCATTTTCCACTAACTTGCGACAAAAAATAAAAAATTCTAGGAACTCGCCATGCCCCTCACGGAATACCTTGGGGTGTCTTCTTTCCAAAATGGGGTCACTTGTGGGGTAGTTATACTGCCCTGGCATTCTAGGGGCCCAAATGTGTGGTAAGGAGTTTGAAATCAAATTCTGTAAAAAATGACCTGTGAAATCCGAAAGGTGCTGTTTGGAATATGGGCCCCTTTGCCCACCTAGGCTGCAAAAAAGTGTCACACATCTGGTATCTCTGTATTCAGGAGAAGTTGAGGAATGTGTTTTGGGGTGTCTTTTTACATATACCCATGCTGGGTGAGATAAATATCTTGGTCAAATGCCAACTTTGTATAAAAAAATGGGAAAAGTTGTCTTTTGCCAAGATATTTCTCTCACCCAGCATGGGTATATGTAAAATGACACCCCAAAACACATTCCCCACCTTCTCCTGAGTACGGAGATACCAGATGTGTGACACTTTTTTGCAGCCTAGGTGGGCAAAGGGGCCCATATTCCAAAGAGCACCTTTCGGATTTCACTCGTCATTTTTTACAGAATTTGATTTCAAACTCCTTACCACACATTTGGGCCCCTAGAATGCCAGGGCAGTATAACTACCCCACAAGTGACCCCATTTTGGAAAGAAGAGACCCCAAGGTATTTCGTGATGGGCATAGTGAGTTCATGGAAGTTTTTATTTTTTGTCACAAGTTAGTGGAATATGAGACTTTGTAAGAAAAAAAAAAAAAAAGAAAAAAATCATCATTTTCCGCTAACTTGTGACAAAAAATAAAAAGTTCTATGAACTCACTATGCCCATCAGCGAATACCTTAGGGTGTGTACTTTCCGAAATGGGGTCATTTGTGGGGTGTTTGTACTGTCTGGCCATTGTAGAACCTCAGGAAACATGACAGGTGCTCAGAAAGTCAGAGCTGCTTCAAAAAGCGGAAATTCACATTTTTGTACCATAGTTTGTAAACGCTATAACTTTTACCCAAACCATTTTTTTTTTACCCAAACATTTTTTTTTTATCAAAGACATGTAGAACAATAAATTTAGAGCAAAATTTATATATGGATGTCGTTTTTTTTTGCAAAATTTTACAACTGAAAGTGAAAAATGTCATTTTTTTGCAAAAAAATCGTTAAATTTCGATTAATAACAAAAAAAGTAAAAATGTCAGCAGCAATGAAATACCACCAAATGAAAGCTCTATTAGTGAGAAGAAAAGGAGGTAAAATTCATTTGGGTGGTAAGTTGCATGACCGAGCAATAAACGGTGAAAGTAGTGTAGGTCAGAAGTGTAAAAAGTGGCCTGGTCTTTCAGGGTGTTTAAGCACTGGGGGCTGAGGTGGTTAAGAACACACCCTTAAAAAGCATTAAAACATACATAAAACAAATATGCAAAACGTCACTGGTGATGATCCTAACACCAAACTCTAAGTATGAAGTTGGGGATGCCAGCAATATAATAGTAATGCGATAATAGTGGCAAGATGAATGTCCCAATGAGAGTCCTGTTTGTATACTGCAATAGTGTAGGAATGACACTGTGGCCAATGACGTTGAAGCAATAGCAATACTATCAGTAACGGCCCTGTGGCCCAGTCCTGATGGAGCAATAATGATACTAATGTCCCTTTGTCCGGTATTCTGGACGTACAGAGGTATGTGACAAGTTCGGAGACTGAACTCCAGTTACTTACAATCTCTCGTCGCTTGCGGTGTTCCGGTCTTACCCTTCCTGGCTGACTCTCCGCAGCG
Organism: Bufo bufo; assembly: GCF_905171765.1. NCBI lineage: Eukaryota > Metazoa > Chordata > Amphibia > Anura > Bufonidae > Bufo > Bufo bufo. The sequence continues at coordinate 458,980,796 of NC_053393.1, forward strand.
CTGATTTCCCAGGCGGCCGTACACTCACAGCGTCCCACGTGGTGTACTCGGCCAAAGCGTGGCGTCCCACGTGACCTGGTTGTCTAGGGTGCCGGCTGGACGCTGGACTGACATCACTGGTGTGCGACTTGAGCTCCGGTTCTGTGCCGGAGAAGAATCTTGTATATCGATATCTTTAAGGTGAAGAGCTTTCTTATTCTTTCCAGGAATCCACGCTCACTCTGTATTTGCCAGACGCGTTTCCGGGTCATACACCCCTTCCTCAGTGGCCAACTGAGTGAGTGGATTCTCACTCCTTATATGTGGGTTTTTTTCCTACCCACAATCCTGCTTTTCTGGGCTTCTCCTAATAAGTGGGATGGATTGCATTGTTGCTGGCTTGTATCACTATTCGCAGCTTAAAACATATTTAAATGAAAATTATAACCATAAATAACATCCCATATATTTATTAACGATAAAAACAGGTTCATGGAGAAGACTACAAGGTCAAAATGACTTTTTAAAGAAAACCGCATCAAAAACGCATCAAAAACGCAATCAGTGTGAACTGCGTTTTGTGTGCGGTTTTTGTATTTTTATGCTTAACAGGGTCAGAAGACCCCTAAGGTGAAGCCTATCCATGTATATTATTTTGACATGTTGATGCTGTGTGTCGATTGATGGTTTTCTAGCCATGTTCATTGACGTTTTGCATATTTGTTTTATGTATGTTTTAATGCTTTTTAAGGGTGTGTTCTTAAAATATTAATAAATATCTGTACATTATCTATCTAGTGATCCCTTTTTAGAGTGCCCCCTCACTTTTCTATATTGCCACTATTTCTTTCGGGTCCTGAGGGTAGGACCGGAGGGTGAGCACCTATCCATACGGAACGGGGGTGAGCCGCTGTACGCTTTACGTTTTCTTCAATATAGTACCCTCAACAGCTGAGTTCCCCTTTGTTTCGAGATGGACATTTGGGAACATCTAGATAACAAGTACAGAAAAATTGAGGCTTTCACCTTCAATGTAGAAGGTGAAGCATTAATAGACACAATAAGATCAATGGATGATGTTTTTAGGGCTCTGGAGAGGACTCTACAACGTCAGTTGCGTAACAAGTGGGAGATTCGATCACTTGCGCAATATCTAGATACGGGGGTTTGTCACTCACCAAGACACCCGCATCGGTCCGGTGGATGATAAATTCAAAAAAGAATGGGATGGTTTCCTGAAAACACAATCAGGGGCCCTTATACAGATGATTATCAAAAGAAGGATACAAATGACAGACGAGATGACAGGGCAAATAGACACCCTAAAAAAGGAAATGGAAGCATTCCCAGACACTGATGCAGTTCGTAAATGGCATGAGAGAATTTGCAAAAATCTGGACACATTAGAAAGGGAAATAATAGGCAAAAAAATCAAGAAAACTATACCATATGGAGAGGAAAGTGGTCACTGATACGTATGAACAGAGGGAGGTAGAGCACACCACAACACAGGGACATTTTGATAATGTCAAAATTTACAAATAGATTTGAGACACTTGCAACACCTCATTTTTTAGATTTCACACCCCCACATCACAAAACACGTACGAGGAGCACACGCACTCCCACCCCACCACGACAGGAGATAAAGATACACAATCACAAAACACAGGGTTATGTTCACGATTACAATTTGAGGGAGCGTCCGAGAGAGTATGCACAGAGCAGAGGGAATCACCAAACACACAGACAGGAATACAGACACTATCAGAACACAGCACATCACCACACACCAACAACGAACAGGCAGAGACACGAGCACAACGAACAATTCGGAGAGGACGACATGCACAAAAGAAGAAAACACAGAAATTAATAGTAACACCTACCAATGTAATAAATATCAGTGACACTGTCCTCACAGACATTCAGGCGCAACTTCTTAACAAAGGTTTGAAGTTTGCTCCTACCAACCCTATGGATAAATTTGCCACATACATTGGTGTGGAAAAGTTCATTAGACGCCTATGCCTTAAAAAATATTTCCTAAAAAATCCAATAAATAGGGAGGCGGATTTGATGGGGAATACTACCAATAGCATCACCATTAGGCCGGCAGATAAAGGCGGGGCCGTTGTGATACTCAATACGGCAGTCTATACACAGGAATGTCGTAGACAACTAGGATCAGAGAATACATATCAGAAGCTAAAAGGAGATCCAACACAAGAGTATTACAATATTCTTAAGGGCTACTGTACAAGGGGAACGCAAGCAGGTTTTCTTTCTGAACATTAAGCGAGATTCATCTTGGACACCGAGGGGAGGATTCCAATGTTCTATTGTGTCCCCAAGATCCATAAGAGCCTGGAAGCACCCCCAGGCCGCCCAATAGTGTCGGGTATCCAGTCCATATCATGTAACTTATCTAGATACATTGATCAATGGCTCCAGCCCTACGTCAAACGGGTGCCATCTTACATTCGTGATACCACTGACATTATCAAAATATTGGAGAACATCAAATGGGTGGATGGATGGATCTTGGGGACACTGGATGTTGGATCTCTCTATACGGTGATAGAGCATACTGGGGGGATTCAGGCACTACATGAACAACTATCAGGTGATGCCGGGCTCCCCAGTGAACAACTAGCATTCCTACTAGATGGGGTGAGATATATTTTAGCTCACAACTATTTTGCTTTTGAAAATGAGTTCTATCTGCAGTGTACCGGTACCGCCATGGGCACCAGATTCGCCCCCAGCTACGCCAATCTATTCTTGGCGCAGTGGGAGAGAGAGATCATTCTACCCAGGCTGGGGGCGGATCTGGTGCTGTGGCGACGATACATTGACGATATTTTATTTATTTGGCAGGATACAGCCGAATCCCTTGATCTATTCCTAAATAATATTAATAACAATGATAGGAATTTGGTATTTAGCCCTACCACTAGTAAAGAAAAGGTTGAATTCTTAGATTTGGAAATATGGATCAAGGAAGATCAGTTGCAGTGTAACACATTTTTCAAGCCAGTGGCCAAAAACAGCTTCATCAGGTATGCCAGTTGCCACCTTCCACGGTGGCTGATCAACATACCAACCAGTCAGTTCCGCAGACTTAAGCGGAACTGTACGGTTGACAGCAAATTTGACGAAGAGGCGACTGTCTTGAAACAGCAACTGTTGGATAGAGATTATCCAGTCCAAATTGTAAACAAATCATTAGAAAAAGTTAAAAAGATGGAAAGGGAACAATTTTTTGCGACAAGCGAGCCACAATCTCAAGATGAAACAATAAGGATTATCCTCCCATTCAGTTCCCAATATAGAGTGGTGGAAAGGAGTATCCGAAAACATTGGGGACACCTGCTGAACGATAAGTTAATTGGCCCTCTTTTGAGTGATATACCGAAAATAACATATACAAGGGCCAACAGCTTAGCAGGGAAAGTAGCCCCAACTGTTAAATTCAACAAAGATAACCAGAAACAATTGAAAAAGAAAAATAATTGGCTGACAATAAATGGTTTCTTCAAGTGTGGCAGGTGCGCAAATTGTAAAATTACAAGTTTCCCCCAAAAAACCACCACAGTAGCATCCACAGTAAACTCTTTTAGTCTAGAAATACAAGAATGTTTAACCTGTGATTCAACTGACGTCATATACCTATTGGAATGTGGATGTAGAAAACAATACATAGGTAGGACAAAAAGAACACTTAAAAAGAGGGTAGCGGAACATGTCGCAAACATTAAAAAAGGTTTAGAAACACACTCCCTATCGAAACATTTTAAAATTCAACATAATTGTGACCCAACTAGCCTCAAATTCACGGCCATAGAAAGGGTCAAGAAATTATGGAGAGGGGGCAACCATATTGCACACATGTCAAGACAAGAATCCCGCAGAATCTTTGAATATGACACCATTGTTCCCAGAGGCCTCAATGCCGAGATGGAGGTGTTTGGGTTTCTGTGAATATTGGGGGGTCGTCCGGTGGGGATGGGACATCGCAGTTTGCCGATTATCGACACTGTGATCTCCCCTCCCCACTGGAAGGCTCCTCCCAAACATAATCAATGAACATGGCTAGAAAACCATCAATCGACACACAGCATCAACATGTCAAAATAATATACATGGATAGGCTTCACCTTAGGGGTCTTCTGACCCTGTTAAGCATAAAAATACAAAAACCGCACACAAAACGCAGTTCACACTGATTGCGTTTTTGATGCGTTCTTGATGCGGTTTTCTTTAAAAAGTCATTTTGACCTTGTAGTCTTCTCCATGAACCTGTTTTTATCGTTAATAAATATATGGGATGTTATTTATGGTTATAATTTTCATTTAAATATGTTTTAAGCTGCGAATAGTGATACAAGCCAGCAACAATGCAATCCATCCCACTTATTAGGAGAAGCCCAGAAAAGCGGGATTGTGGGTAGGAAAAAAACCCACATATAAGGAGTGAGAATCCACTCACCCAGTTGGCCACTGAGGAAGGGGTGTATGACCCTGAAACGCGTCTGGCAAATACAGAGTCAGCGTGGATTCCTGGAAAGAATAAGAAAGCTCTTCACCTTAAAGATATCGATATACAAGATTCTTCTCCGGCACAGAACCGGAGCTCAAGTCGCACACCAGTGACGTCAGTCCAGCGTCCAGCCGGCACCCTAGACAACCAGGTCACGTGGGACGCCACGCTTTGGCCGAGTACACCACGTGGGACGCTGTGAGTGTACGGCCGCCTGGGAAATCAGCGCTGCGGAGAGTCAGCCAGGAAGGGTAAGACCGGAACACCGCAAGCGACGAGAGATTGTAAGTAACTGGAGTTCAGTCTCCGAACTTGTCACATACCTCTGTACGTCCAGAATACCGGACAAAGGGACATTAGTATCATTATTGCTCCATCAGGTCTGGGCCACAGGGCCGTTACTGATAGTATTGCTATTGCTTCAACGTCATTGGCCACAGTGTCATTCCTACACTATTGCAGTATACGAACAGGACTCTCATTGGGACATTCATCTTGCCACTATTATCGCATTACTATTATATTGCTGGCATCCCCAACTTCATACTTAGAGTTTGGTGTTAGGATCATCACCAGTGACGTTTTGCATATTTGTTTTATATGTTTTAATGCTTTTTAAGGGTGTGTTCTTAAAATATTAATAAATATCTGTACATTATCTATCTAGTGATCCATTTTTAGAGTGCCCCCTCACTTTTCTATATTGCCCATATATATATATATATATATATATATATATATATAAGCTTTATATGGTAGGACATAGTCGCCAAATATAGCAGATAAAAGAAACATGTGTGTCAAATTATATCAAATAAATATGTTGTATATTATATGTCATCACATTGCAGAGGCACTGAGCTACCAGAAAATACAAAGTTCTAGTCCCCTTTTGTAAAACACCTGTCAAGGTATTCATCTAGGGGTTTAATTCGAATTTTTAGCTTTGTTATGGGTTTTATTAGAATGCCAATTGAAATATGGAGAAACGGGAAATTAGAATTTTTACCAGCATACAGTTTCAAGGGGGTGTTTTATAAAATGATCAAAGGGGGTTTAGTTAAAAGTCAACAGAGGTGTGGAAGATTCTAAAACAATCTTTTATGCAAAGACCCGGCTTTGAGGGGCACGTCTCACAATGATGAATTGTGTCTTTCCTGATTCCATTTCTGGAGCATACCCGACACCTTTTTTGTGGCCTTCTCCGTGTCTCTGTGGGGGGAACTACCCCAGGAAAATGCTGTCCTTGTATTATTCTGCTCTCACTTCCTGTGGCCCTGCTCCCTTCCCCTTCCTGTTCCCCAAATAAAAAGTTCTTTATTACTTTTTCTTGAAAGTGCAGGAATTTTTCTCTGTTTCCTGCACTTCTGTATATTACAAAAGCATTATAGAGGGCAATTTGCGTCAGGTGCAATGCCAATTATTTATACCATGCCCGAGTTTTGAGGATGGCAGTGTATGGTTGCAGTACCTGGTCTGACAGATCCACCCCTCCCATAAACTTATTATAGTCCTGGATGCACACAGGTTTGGGGACTGATTCTGTGGATCCACAAACTGGAACAGGGGTGGATCTGTCAGCATGTATGGTAGTAAGTACAAAGACATCACGCTTGTCTTTGTACTTAACAAGCATCATGTTATCATTGCAAACTGCCCTGCTTTCCCTCACTCTTATCCTTTGGTCTATAAAATTTTTAGGAAGTTTTTTTGGTTTCGTCTGATAGTTCCGCATGCAACAGTGTCTCTGGAAAACAGGCATTTCAGTAGTAGGACACTTGTGTAGAAGTTGTCAAGGTACAAGTTGTACCCTTGAACTAGCAGGGGGTGAATCAAGTCCCATACTATTTTTCCTGCTATTCCAAGGAGAGGGGGGCACTCTGGGGGTTCAATTTTTGAATCTTTACCCTCGTAAACTCTAAATTTATGTGTATAGCCACTTTGGCTTTCACTTAGTTTGTACAGTTTGATGCCATATCTGGCCCGTTTGTTGGGCAGGTATCGGTGAAATGCAGTCTGCCCTTGAAGTGCACAAGGGATTCACCAATGGACAGATGCTTTTGGGGGGTGTAGACCTGGGCAAACTTGAGATTATAATGATCTATAATGGGCCAAATTTTGTATAAACGATCGTATCTAGAATCATTAGGGGGTGGACAATCTGCATTATTGTTATAATGTAGAAATTTCAGGAGACTTTCGAATCGGTTCCTTGACATAATGGTACGGTGTATTGGCGTGTGATGTAAAAGGTCATTACGCCAATATGACCGTAGTGATGGTTTTTTAATTATCCCCATATTAAGTATTAGACCCAAAAAAAAAATAATCTCCAAAGGGGTCGTGGGAGTCCACTGAAGGGGTCTTGCATAGTATGAGTTGGGGTGGGCGGCTAAAAATTGATTGGCATAAAGATTAGTTTGCTCCACCATCATGTCTATCAATTCATCAAAAAAAAGGTGGAAAAAATTTGCTTCCGTGAACCCTGCAGTGTTCACATGAATGCCTGTAGTGGCCGTAAAGTCCGGCACCTGAGGTACAAAGTTAGTAGCAGAAGTCCAGCTGGGGTCATTTGTAGAAGCTGATGCGCTGCTAACTCTACTGCGTCTGTAAGAGGGTTTGTCAACTGATGAATCAGAAGAAGAGCTATACACAAGAAAAGATTCTTCTTCTCCACTGTCAGAGTCAGACTCTGAGGCTAGTATGGCATAAGCCTCCTCGGCGCTGTACACCCGTTGAGACATTTTGTAAAATTTATATATATATATATATATATATATATATATATATATCTATATCTATTCAGAAAAAATAGAAAAAGAAAAGTGCTCCAAAAGCAGTGGAGCTTTATGTCACTGGTGACAGAAATTTGTCACTGCTGGCAAATTCAGTGACAAGGACTGGTCACAGATAGAAGATAGAGGTTCGGAGGTATGGGGGGTTTGAAACTAAGTATTTATAAGTACGGACGTCCCCAATATTATTTTTAATTTTTTTTATAAACGTCTAACTTACCCTAAAACAAGAGCTCTAACCCTAATAACTCCCTAACTAACCCTAATGATTTGCCAATAACAGGTTACTGACAGTATGGATGACAGGGACTGGGGTGCTTATGTACTGTCACTATTGGCAGACAGCACACAGGTACAGGGGACTAATGAGGGGTGATGAAGGGCACAGTGGACAAATGAGGGGTGATGAGGGTCACAGGGGACAAATGAGGGGCACTTTTGGTGTGTGTGTGTTTTTTTTTTTTTCAGAGGTCTAACTTTGCTCTGCCTCCGATTACTTCTCTGACTGAAATGAGAGGATCGGAGATGAGAAATAGCTTTCTGTACATAATTCATTGTGATTGGTCCATTCCTGACTGTGGACCAATCACAATGAATTATGTACAGAAAGCTATTTCTCATCTCCGATCCTCTCATTTCAGCGACAGCCGGATGCCAGAAGTGGAGGAGATGTGTGCGCACACGTGCTAGATCGCTCGTTGGGACAAGAGGATGTGTGGCGGTGATCTACGGCTGGGACCACTGCTGATCGGTCCCTGGCCATCAAGGGGGAGCTGTTCAGTGTCCGACACAGCAAGGTAATTTGCGCTTCAGGTGCGCAATCTCGGCAGGGGAGCATTTAAATGAACGCCGTGCATGTACGGAGTTCTGCGTTCTGGCACAGTTTTCCCCGCCGTACATGCACGGCGTTCTGCGCTAAGGGGTTAATAAAAAATTAAAAAACACTGTGTTGGCTACCTCGTCCTCCTCCACCACCGCTTCCACCTACACCACTACACCACCACCTCCTCAACCTCTAACTCCATATGGACCTCCAACTCAAAAATCAAGATTATAATTTTTTTATTTGTAGGTATTTTATTTTATTTTATGTCATTTCACTAATTTGTCTGTTACATTTTCGGGTGAAATTCCCTAATTTGTGGCTGTAATATACCCCTGCTTTACCTAGTAGACAGGTAAAAACATTTCACTAATTTGTCTGTTACATTCTCTGGTGAAATTCACAAATTTTTGGCTGTGATATACCACTGCTATGCCTAGTAGACAGGTAAACAAATTTCACTAATTTGTCTGTTACACATTCGGGTGAAATTCACAAATTTTTGGCTGTAATATACCACTGCTATACCTAGTAGACAGGTAAACAAATTTCACTAATTTGTCTGTTATATTCTCGGGTGAAATTCACTAATTTTTGGCTTTGATATACCCCTGCTCTACCTAGTAGACAGGTTAATAAATTTCACAAATTTTTCTGTTACATTGTTGGGTGATATTCACCCATTTTTGGCTGTGATATACCCCTGCTCTACCTAGTAGACAGGTTAATACATTTCACTAATTTTTCAGTGACATTCTTGGGTAACATTTTACAATTTTTGCCGTGAATAAACCCCTGCTCTGCATAGGTGACAGGGACCGAAATTTTTTAAAATCATCTGTTCCATTGATTGGTGACATTAACCCATTTCTGGCGATGAAAAACTCCTGCTCTGCATAGGTGACAGAATTGGCCCTTTCATTCGATCCTTCTGCTTCAATAGCTTCTCCCACATTTCCGCTCGGTCACATTGCAGCCATTAACCTGCCTTGGATGTGGTCTCTCTTTCTCACGCTCCCTCTCCGGCGTGGAACCCTGATTCGCCAATAACCGTGATCACTATGGTAGGCACAGAAAATAACATTGAAAGTTGATAGAGAAGATATCCAAACATCACAGGGACGAGCAACATGGTGGGGCAGTATGTGTGCACACGCCTATACGTACTGACTGATGGGTCTCCCCCCTTCAACTTCTGGGTCTCCATGGCCTGAGCTTGCCCTTTATGCCTTGGAGGTGCTCCCCTGCCCTGCAGCCAGTGTATTGTCTGAACGTTTGTTTAGCACGACTGGAGGGGGTTATCACAGGTTATATTTCCCAATATTTTGGGGTGTACCCTAATTTTAAATTTAAACAAAAAAACTGTGTACCTCCTCCTTCTCCTCCTCCACAGCCGCTTCTGCCTACACCGCCACATCCGCTGCCTCCTCAACCTCCTACTCCATATGGACCTGGTCCTCCTAGATCAAGATTATTATTTTTTATTTGTATGTATTTTATATTATTTTAAGTCATTTCCCTATCCACATTTGTTTGCAGAGCACTAGCCATGCTCTTAACCACATTTTGCTGCCATTTGCAGCCCTCTAGACCTTTCCATGACTTTATTAGAGCCATTTTAGTGCTCAAAAGTTCGGGTCCCCATTGACTTCAATGGGGTACGGGTTCGGGGTCAAGTTCGGATCCCGAACTCGAACTTTTTTGTGAAGTTCGGCTGAACCCGTTGAACCCGAACATCCAGGTGTCCGCTCAACTCTACTTTTAAGTTGCATTACTGAAAAAAATGAACCTTGCACAATATTCTAATTTTTCGAGTTTCACCTGTATAGCCAAATGTATAAGCGCAATGCATTCTACATATATTTGGCAGAACACACAACACACTATACACATGTCAAGTACACCAATATTTTGTATCAAAAAGTAAATTGTAACTTTGGTTTAACCATCATAAGTTGCTTAGGGCTCTTTCACACTTGCGTTATTGTCTTCCGGCATAGAGTTCCGTCGTCGGGACTCTATGCCGGAAGAATACTGATCAGGATTATCCTAATGCATTCTGAATGGAGAGTAATCCGTTCAGGATGCATCAGGATGTCTTCAGTTCCGGTACGGAACGTTTTTTGGCCGGAGAAAATACCGCAGCATGCTGCGCTTTTTGCTCCGGCCAAAAATCCTGAAGACTTGCCGCAAGGCCGGATCCGGGATCAATGCCCATTGAAAGGCATTGATCCGGATCCGGCCTTAAGCTAAACGTCGTTTCGGCGCATTGCCGGACCCGACGTTTAGCTTTTTCTGAATAGTTACCATGGCTACCGGGACGCTAAAGTCCTGACAGCCATGGTAAGTGTAGCGGGGAGCAGGGGAGCAGCATACTTACCGTCCGTGCGGCTCCCCGGGCGCTCCAGAGTGACGTCAGGGCGCCCCAAGCGCATGGATCACGTGATCACATGGATCACGTCATCCATGCGCATGGGGCGCTCTGACGTCACTCTGGAGCGCCCGGGGAGCCGCACGGACTGTAAGTATACCGCTCCCCCGCTCCCCGCTACTACTATGGCAACCAGGACTTTAATAGCGTCCTGGGTGCCATAGTAACACTGAAAGCATTTGGAAGACGGTTCCGTCTTCAAATGCTTTCAGTACACTTGCGTTGTTACGGATCCGGCAGGCACCTCCGGCAACGGAAGTGCATGCCGGATCCCAACAACGCAAGTGTGAAAGAGGCCTTAGCTAGTCTCCTGGTCTTTTTTTTTTATAAATAGACATGCACCATTTTTCTCTAACACACTCTTCATGGTTTCTGGTACCTTTCATATGATAAATGTGCTTCATTGACTGTTACACCTTTTTTAAAGGGTTTCTACCATCAGAATTTCTGTTTCAATCACTGCGCCTGCGCCGAATACAGAAGTGAACGGTGCAGGCGCAGGATTTCCTCAACGATGCATGGAACTTGGACATCAATCAAGAGGAGCGGGGTGGGCAGAACGGAGGACCTGGGCGGGATACACGGTTATCATATTGTAAAAGTGTGTATTTTAGCAGAACGGCTGCAGGGACAAATGTAAAAATCACACTGTTATGCAGTGATGGCCAGTTCGCATTGTTCGCCCGCGAACACATGCGGGCTGCCATCTTTTCTCACAAGTCCGGCGATGCACAAGTAAGCCCTTACCTGTGTGTGAGCCGGTCTGAAATCAAATGCGGTCACCGGGAGCAGGCAGTTCCGAGAACAGCCGCTGGGGGCCTTCACCGGGCTGTTCTCGGAACTGCCTGCTCCCGCTGACCGCATTTGTTTCAGACCGGCTCGCGGCACAGGCACAGGTAAGGGCTTACCTGTGCCTCGCCGGACTTGTGAGAAAAGATGACAGCCGCATGTGTTCGCGGGCGAACAATGCAAACTGGCCATCACTGCTGTTATGTAGTGCTGACATTAGCACATCAGTAATGTCAGTCAGCTACATAACAGAAATTCTATGTGCATTCTCATAATAATAAGAAATATGCTGTTTGTAATTAGAATTGTGATACTAATAACATTATTATCACTAGTAATACTATTAGTGGCAATAATAGTAGGGTAATAATAATTGTAATGTTCAGCACATTTGACACTACCACCTTGATCCACTGCTTCCTGCTTACATATTTTCCTTTGCTCTTTGCAGGAGTGTGAAAGGGTTTCTGTTGCACCTCTTATAAGAATTCTAAGAATAAACAAATCTCAATGGATATACATTTTGATTGGAATGATTGCTGCTGTAGCTAACGGGGGCATGCATGCTGCATATGCAACTACTATTCCAAGACTTATTCATGTAAGTGTCTCCGTGTTACTTATAATTGGTAGAACTCATTATACTTCAATATTTGTTTAACTACAAACGTTTACAACAATATACAGATAATATTAAAATAATATTAAACATGCCAAGTGACTAAAGCCTTCAACATTATCAGGTTCAATCTGCTACAATCATATGTACCATAGATTACAGATTACAAAGCTTTCTAAAGAAAATATCCACTATAGCAAATGACATTTTCAGAAAATACATGAAAATGGCCTAATATAGAATACACGACCTTAAGTGTTTTGTGACCCGCAGACTGCGGATGTGCAAAACACTGATAGCGGCCATGTGCTTCTGCATCTGTGCGACCGCATCACTAAGGATAGGACATGTCCTATACTTCACCACAACATGCAGACCACGGACCAATTGAAGTCACCGTGATGTGGTGTGCACATGGCCAGTATCTGTTTCTTGTGGATAAGCAGTTTTCAGACCACAAAACACTTACAGTCATGAGGACTTATTGAAATGTTTTTCCTCCCTCTGGCCCTGTAGCTAAATACCCCGGCCAATGAAGAGTGGCTTGTTACTGACTCCTATTCCCTAATGATTTATTGGTATTTCTTGCTTGCTGTACCACTCTACCACCTACAGGTGCTGACCATTCTTTGACACCTAATCACCCTATCACCTTCTCATATATAGATGAACCATTGCCATCAAGATGTTTTTGGGGAAAGATTGTCTGGCAGCAAAGCTTTGAAGGACTCCCTATTTGGCAAACTAAGTTTTGTGCTTCCTAGCTTCAGTGCAGGATAACATGCTGAACTAAATGGACGGATGTGCTTTTTCAGCCTTACAGACTTTGGAGTACATTTACTAAGACCAGCGATTTAGAAGCCGGTCTTAGTCCATGTCCACTGCCGCTTGATGAGCCTAAGTTTATGTAGAAGTGCTTTACCGACGGCCGTGCAACTTTGCTGGCAAAGATTTAATAAATTTTCTACGCCAAAAGCAAATGTAGAAAATGATGACTCAGACGGGCCTGCCAGCCTGTCCAGATTCGACCGCAATACCCTTGCGATCAAATCTGCAACAAAAGTACATAATAAATGACCCTCTATGTTACTATGTTAGATGTGCTTTTTAAAGAGGTCTTTTAGAAAAAAAAAACTCACTGATAATTTAATAGAAATGTTCTTTATTTGGATTTTTCAGACATTTAATGAACAAGACCCAATCAAAAGGACTCTGGAAGCTAAATGGGTAATACAATTATTTATGATCCAGGGATTGATCATTTTTACAGGACATGTCATCATGGTAAGACACATTTACAGATTAAAGGGGTTCCCCAGGCATTTAGTCTGGAGAGAAGCTACTTTGCATAGTACATAAATTTGAGTCAATATATTTCACCTTTATTTATGAAAAAAATCACAAATTTACCATTTTTTTTTTTAAATTCCCAATTTTAAAAATTTCAATTTCTCTGCTTTTAAAACAGAAAGTGATACCTCATAAAATATTTATTACGTAACATTCCCCATATGTCTACTTTATGTTGGCATCATTTAGTAAATGTATTTTTATTTTTTTACGACGTTAGAAGGCTTAGAATTTTAGAAGCAATTCTTAAAATGTTTAAGAAAATTTCCAAAACCCACTTTTTAAGGACCAGTTTAGGTCTGAAGTCACTTTGTGGGGCTTACATAGTGGAAACCCCTCCATAAATGACCCCATTGTATAAATTACACCCCTCAAGTTACTCAAAACTGATTTAACCACTTAAGGACCACAGGTTTATACTCCCCTAGTGACCAGGCCCTTTTTTACAAATCGGCACTTCACAATTTTAACGGTTTATTGCTTGGTCATACAACTTGGCACCCAAATGAATTTTACCTCCTTTTCTTCTCACAAATACAGCTTTCTTTTGGTGGTATTTAATTGCTGCTCAGATTTTTCGTTTTTCTGATATTAATCAAAATATACCGCAATTTTCAAAAAAAAAAGTGTATTTTTAACTTTCTCTGGTTAAATTGTTCAAATATAATTACATTTCTATACAAGTTTGTGTCAGAATTTATTGTGCTACATGTCTTTGATAAAAAAAAAAATCCAATAAGTGTATATTCCTTGGTTTGCGCAAAAGTTATAGCATTTACAAACTATGGTACAAAAATGTGATTTTCCGCATTTTGAAGCAGCTCTGACTTTCTGAGCACCTGTCATGTTTCTTGAGGTGCTAGAATGCCAGGATAGTATAAATACCCCCCAAATGACCCCATTTTAGAAAGAAGACACCCCAAAGTATTCGCGGAGGGGCATGGTGAGTTCATGTATGATTTTTTTTTTTTTCACAAGTTAGCGGAAAATGACAGACTTTGAGGAAAAAATAAATATATAAAGTTTCCATTTCTGCTAACTTCTAGCAAAAAAAATAATAATCTCCCACGGACTCACTATGCCCCTCAGTGAATACCTTGGGGTGTCTACTTTCCGAAAAGGGGTCATTTGTGGGGTGTATTTACTGTTGTGGCATTTTGGGCGGGGCTAAATTGTGAGCAACCCTGTAAAGCCTAAAGGTACTCGTTGGACTTTTGGCCCCTTTACGCACCTAGGCTGCAAAAAAGTGTCACACATATGGTATTGCCGTACTCAGAAGAAGTAGGGAAATGTGTTTTGGGGTGTATTTTTACATATACCCATGCTGGGTGAGAGAAATATCTCTGTAAATTGACAACTTTGTATAAATTTTTTTTTAAAGTTGTCATTTACAGAGATATTTCTCACACACAGTATGGGTATATGTAGAAATACACCCCAAAACACATTGCCCTACTTCTTCTGAGTATGGCGATACCACATGTGTGACACTTTTTTGCAGCCTAGGTGCGCAAAGGGGCCCAAATTCCAATGAGTACTGTGACGGTAACGTACACTACACACAGGGGAGAAGATAGTGACCACTGCGCTCCACCCTCAGCCCTGGCCCTGCCTACTTGCCTCGCAAGTCCTAATGACAGGGGACAACTAGACGGCAGTCCCTAACTTAGGATACGTGCTGGAAAGAGAGACAAGAAAAATAACGGAACGTGAACGGACCGGGTCAATACCTAGAGAGCTACGCAGTACTAAGGAATGAGCAGAGAATAGTCAGGAAAAGCCGAGGTCAAATACCAGGAGAGAAACGAAGTACAACAGGAGTCCGCAAAGAATCGTCAGGTGGAAGCCGGGGTCAGGATACCAGGAGAGATGCGCAGTACAGGAGGAGCAGGCAGAGAATCGTCAGGGAACACAGGATCAGGTAAGTATGCAGGAACAAAACAATCACTAGATACCTAAAATTAACAGGCAACCTGTGGCCAGCAGGTTGCCTGTATTTATAGTGGGGAGTGAGGGTCATGTGACGTGGTCAGCATCACATGACCGACAGACCGATTAGTCGAGCACCGAATGATCAGCTCGGCACTCAAGGCAGACCTAGGAGCAGGGAGCCTCCCAGCTTGCAAAGCTGCCCTGGGAACAAGGTCAAACACAGATCCTCGCTCCCGAAGCTAAGCAGCAGGTCTGCGGCTGATGGGAGACCGAGTGCGCCTTCGGCACCCCGTTACAAGTACTTTTAGGATTTCACAGGGCATTTTTACGCATTTGGATTCCAAACTACTTCTCACGCTTTAGGGCCCCTAAAATGCCAGGGCAGTATAAATACCCCACAAGTGACCCCATTTTGGAAAGAAGACACCACAATGTATTCCGTGAGGGGCATGGCGAGTTCATAGAATTTTTTTTTTTTTTGGCACAAGTTAGCGGAAAATGATTTTATTTTTATTTTTTTCTTACAAAGTCTCATATTCCACTAACTTGTGACAAAAAATAAAATGTTACATGAACTCGCCATGCCACCTCACGGAATACCTTGGGATGTCTTCTTTCCAAAATGGGGTCACTTGTGGGGTATTTAGACTGCCCTGGCATTTTAGGGGCCCTAAAGCGTGAGAAGAAGTCTGGAATCCAAATGTCTAAAAATGCCCTCCTAAAAGGTACTCATTGGAATTTGGGCCCCTTTTGCAAAAAAGTGTCACACATGTGGTATCGCCGTATAATTTTTTTTATACAAAGTTGTCAATTTACAGAGATATTTCTCTCACCCAGCATGGGTATATGTAAAAATACACCCCAAAACACATTGCCCTACTTCTCCTGAGTACGGCGATACCACATGTGTGACACTTTTTGCAGCCAAGATGCGCAAAGGGACCCAAATTCCAATGAGTACCCTTAGGATTTCACAGGGCATTTTTACGCATTTGGATTCCGTGAGGGGTATGGTGAGTTCATGTAAGACTTTATATTTTGTCACAAGTTCGTGGAATATGAGACTTTGTAAGAAAAAACAAAAAAAAATCAATTTCCGCTAACTTGTGTCCAAAAAAATTATCTTCTATAAACTCGCCATACCCCTCAAAAGTGATCTTTATAGCTCCACAGCGATTTTACTGTGTTTTTGCAGTGAGGGCGGGCGGACTAAACGCAAGTGTGCGCACAAGATCAGACCTTACCGGGCGAACACTGCGTTTTTTGTAGAGCCTAAGGTGACCCTAATGTACTGATATAGATCTGATTGCGATCAGTCTTGATCACTTACAGATACTATATAGTACTAGTGCTAATTAGCGACAGCGATGACGCTAATCAGCGACTAATCAGTGACTGCGGTGCGGTGGGCTGGGCGCTAACTACCTAACAAGTAACTAACTGGCGGTGATAAGGGACCCTTAGGCCCCATTCACACGTCCGCAATTCTGTTCCGCATTTTGCGGAACGGAATTGCGGACCCATTCATTTCTATGGGGACAGACTTTGTCCCGCTCGGATCCGGAATTGCGGATCTGCACTTCCGGGTCCGCACTTCCGTTCTGCAAAAATATAGAACATGTCCTATTTTTGTCCGCAATTGCGAACAAGAAAAGGCATTTTCTATATAGTTCTAACAATGTGCGGATCCGCAAAATGCGGAAAGCACATTGCCGGTGTCCGTGTTTTGCAGATCCGTGGATCCGCAAAACACATACGGATGTCTGAATGGAGCCGTGACAGGGGGGTGATCAGGGGTTAATAAATGACAGGGGGGGTGTAGTGTAGTGTGGTGCTTTGTGCTACTTACAGAGCTGCCTGTGTCCTCTGGCGGTCGATCCAAGCAAAAGGGACCACCAGAGGACCAGGTAGCAGGTACAGTTGCAAGAAAAAGTATGTGAACCCTTTGGAATTATATGGATTGCTGCACAAATTGGTCATAAAATGTGATCTGATCTTCATCTAAGTCACAACAATAGACAATCACAGTCTGCTTAAACTAATAACACACAAAGAATTAAATGTTACCAAGATTTTTTTGAACACCTCATGTAAACATTCACAGTGCAGGTGGAAAAAGTATATGAACCCTTGGATTTAATAACCGGTTGAACCTCCTTTGGCAGCAATAACTTTAACCAAATGTTTCCTGTAGTTGCAGATCAGACGTGCACAACGGTCAGGAGTAATTCTTGACAATTACTCTTTACAGAACTGTTTCAGTTCAGCAATATTCTTGGGATGTCTGGTGTGAATCGCTTTCTTGAGGTCATGCCACAGCATCTCAATCGGGTGGAGGTCAGGACTCTGACTGGGCCACTCCAGAAGGCGTATTTACTTCTGTTTAAGCCATTCTGTTGTTGATTTACTTCTATGCTTTGGGTCATTGTCCTGCTGCAACACCCATCTTCTGTTGAGCTTCAGCTGGTGAACAGATGGCCTTAAGTTCTCCTGCAAAATTTCTTGATAAACTTGGGAATTAATTTTTCCTTCGATGATAGCAATCCGTCCGGGCCCTGACGCAGTAAAGCAGCCCCAAACCATGATGCCCCCACCACCATACTTCACAGTTGGGATGAGGTTTTGATGTTGGTGTGCTGTGCCTCTTTTTCTCCACACATAGTGTTGTGTGTTTCTTCCAAACAACTCAACTTTGGTTTCATCTGTCCACAGAATATTTTGCCAATACTGCTGTGGAACATCCAGGTGCTCTTGTGCAAACTGTAAACGTGCAGCAATGTTTTTTTTGGACAGCAGTGGCTTCTTCTGTGGTATCCTCCCATGAAATCCATTCTTGTTTAGTGTTTTACAGGGATGTTAGCATATGCCAGAGACTTTTGTCTTTAGCTGAGACTCTAGGATTCTTCTTCACCTCTTTGAGTAGTCTGCGCTGTGCTCTTGCAGTCATCTTTACAGGACAGCCACTCCTAGGGAGAGTAGCAGCAGTGCTGAACTTTTTCCATTTATAGACAATTTGTCTTACCGTGGACTGATGAACAGCAAGGCTTTTGGAGATACTTTTATAACCCTTTCCAGCTTTATGCAAGTCAACAATTCTTAATCGTAGGTCTTCTGAGAGCTCTTTTGTGCGAGGCATCATTCACATCAGGCAATGCTTCTTGTGAAAAGCAAACCCAGAACTGGTGTGTGTTTTTTATAGGGCAGGGCAGCTGTAACCAACACCTCCAATCTCATCTCATTGATTGGACTCCAGTTGGCTGAATACCTCACTCCAATTAGCTCTTGGAGATGTCATTAGTCTAGGGGTTCACATACTTTTTCCACCTGCACTGTCAATGTTTACATGGTGTGTTCAATAAAAACATGGTAACATTTAATTCTTTGTGTGTTATTAGTTTAAGCAGACTGTGATTGTCTATTGTTGTGACTTAGATGAAGATC
The DNA here is from genome assembly GCF_905171765.1 of Bufo bufo. Classification (NCBI taxonomy): domain Eukaryota; kingdom Metazoa; phylum Chordata; class Amphibia; order Anura; family Bufonidae; genus Bufo; species Bufo bufo. The sequence continues at coordinate 458,999,498 of NC_053393.1, forward strand.
AGATCACATTTTATGACCAATTTGTGCAGAAATCCATATCATTCCAAAGGGTTCACATACTTTTTCTTGCAACTGTATATCAGACGCTGTTAACAAAACAGCGTCTAATATACCTTTCTGATGCGATTTTTTTAACATCTACAGCCTGCCAGCGAATGATCAGCGCTGGCAGGCTGTAGTATAACTTCCGAGCAGCGCGCCGCTGTGAACATGCGCGCTCGCGTTCACGCGAAATCTCGGGTCTCACGAGATGACGCCAATAGGCGTCATTGGGACCTGAGAGCGCCGCCGCACTGACTCCTTTCGGCGTTAGTGTGACGGCAAGAGGTTAACAAACTATGTTAAACCTTTAGGTGTTCCACAAGAATTAAAGGAAATTGGAGATTAAATTTCTAAATTTCCCTTTTTTGGCAGATTTTCAATTTTTTTCTTATACACATTGAGGGTTAACAGCCAAACAAAACTCAATATTTATTACCCTGATTCTGCGGTGTACAGAAACACCCTACATTTGGTCGTAAACTGATGTAAGGGCACACGGCATGGCGCAGAAGAAAAGGAGCGCCATATGGTTTTTGGAAGGAAAATTTTGCTGGACTGGTTTTTAGATGCCATGTCCCATTTGAAGCCCCCCTGATGCACCCTTACAGTCGAAACTCCTTAAAAGTGACCCCTTTTTGGAAACTAGGGGATAAGGTGCCAGTTTTATTGGTACTATTTTGGGTACATATGATTTTTAATTGTTCTATACTATGTTTTTTGTGAGGCAAAGTAACCAAAAAATGGCTGTTTTGGCATTTTTATTTTTTACAACATTCATCTGACAGGGTAGATCGTGTGCAATTTTTATCGAGCAGGTTGTTTCGGAAGCAATGATATCAAATATGTCTACTTTGTTTCAGTTTTACATAATAAAGCATTTTTGAAAAAAATATGTTTTTGTGTCTCCATTTTCTGAACGTCATATTTTTATTTTAATTTTCTGCCGATCGTTTTGTACAGGAGCTAATGTTTTGAAGGAAGAGTTGACGTAATATTACTATCATTTTTGGGTACATATGAGTCTCTTATCATGGGGAAAGGTAAACAAAAAATTTGTTGTTTTGGCACAGTTTTTATTTATTTATTTTTACAGCATTCACCTGAGGGTTTAGGTCATGTAACATTTTTATAGAGCAGATCGTTATGATGTGGCAATACCTAATATGTATAATTATTCTTATTTATTTAAGTTTTACACAATAATAGCATTTTTGAAACAAATAATATGTTTTTGTGTCTCCATAGTCTGAGAGCCATAGCTTTTTTATTTTTTGACCGATTGTCTTAGGTAGGGTCTCAGTTTTTGCGGTATGAGGTGATAGTTTGATTGGTACTATTTTGGGGGGCATACGCCTTTTTGATCGCTTGGTGTTGCACTTTATGTGATGTTAGGTGACAATCTGAGGGGTTAGGTCATGTGATATTTTTGTAGAGCAGGTTGTTACGGACGCGGAAATACCTAATATGTCTACTTTTTTATTTTTTATTTTACTTTAACACAATAATAGTAGTTTTGAAGCAAAAAAAAAATATGTTTTAATGTCTCCATGTTTTGAGAGCTATAGTTTTTTTTTTTTTTTAGATTTTCTTATGTAGGGGCTCATTTTTTGCAGGATGAAGTGATGTTTTGTTTGTTACCCTTTTGTTGGACATACGCCTTTTTGATCATTTGGTGTTGCACTTTTTGTGATGTAATGTGACAAAAATGGCTTTTTTTGACACAGTTTTAATTAGTTTTATGGTGTTTATCGGATGGGGTGGATCATGTGATATATTTATAGAGCCAGTCGTTATGGACGCGGTGATACCTAATATGTGTGTTTTTTTTTTCCTTTTTTTTTCTATTTTTTTATTATAAAATCAGGGGAAAGGGGCGTTTTTTTCTTTTTTTACTTGAAACTTTTTTATTTTACTTTTTTAAACTTTCTGTCCTACTATGGGACTAACTTTTGAAAGTCTGATCCCCTCTGCAATGCATTACAAAATGTGTGTATTGTAATGCATTGCCTGTTAGTGTATTACACTGAGTAATACACTAACAGCTTGCCTAGCAGACCCAGCCTGGAGCTGGATCTCCTCAGCCCCAGTAGAAGGCAGGTCCTGATGCCGTGCAAGGCATTGGGCAGCCTGTGCATGGCATTGGGCTGCCTTGTCACCCATCGGGTCCCCACCACAGCAGTGCGGGGACCTGATGGGCTCCCGCACCTGCCGCATGCATCTTCTATGCCGTGGTCAGCTGCAGTGATCGGGCATGCTCCGGTGCCCCCCCGATCACCATGACGTAATAATATGTCAAAATGCGGCAAGTCACTTGCCGCCATGACGTAATATTACATATGTCGGGAAGGGCTTAATTTGTGTGACTTACTAACCACCACCATGTCATTCCCTCACATTCCTCCTCTACAGTCCTGACACAGAAAAAAAAAATAATATATCACTGACAGTTTCATTATGTGGAAAAGTATCAATAAAAATATCACAGAGGAAAATTAAACTTTTCAATAAAACTTAACTTTTACGATTTTATATTAAAATATTTCCCCACAAAACATATTGTGCCAAAAAAATAATGTATATAGCAGAGCCTTACTTTGGATTTCTTATGAAAGATGCATTCCAAATAATTAAAGATGTACGGACTTAGGCCTCCTGCACACGACCGTAGGTGTCCCGTGGGCCCGCCAAAAGCCATAATTTTTCATTTTCTGGTGCCGGATTTCATTTTCTGGTGGACGGCTGGGAATGTGGACCTGCCACCAGATATTTTTTACACCACTGTATTATTTATTTCTCCTGGTAGGGAGATATTTTGTGCTGCACCATGGTAACTGTCACTTCTGTAGAGTAGGGTTGAGCAAACCCAAACTGTAAAGTTCGGGTTCGTACCGAACTTTAGGATTTTTGGACCCCGGACCCGGACCCAAACTTTTCAGTAAAAGTTTGGGTTCGAGTTCGGTGTTCGGCGAGTTAATGGCGCTTTTTGGAAGGCTGCAGAGCAGCCAATCAACAAGCGTTTAACTAGTGTACACTTAGAAGCCATCACAGCCATGCCTACTAATGGCATGGCTGTGATTGGCCAGTGCAGCCATGTGACCCAGCCTCTATATAAGCTGGAGTCATGTAGCGCTGCACGTCACTCTGCTCTTACTAGTGTAGGGATAGGATGCTGCTGCTGTGAGGGAGAGAATAGGAAATAATCTGTTATCAGATGTGCTTGTTATCTCAGCGATCTACAGCGATTTTGTTTTGTGGCACCATTTCTTTTACCCTGCCCTGAGCCCAATGACACAGAAAAATAACTTTTATTCGTCTGTTAGGTGGGCGTCGGCGGCCTTTTTGTGCAAGTTCAATGCAACAGCACAGCATATGTGCATTTGTGACAGTCAAATACAAGTTTTAAATACTGCAGTTATATTCACAGTTTAAAAAAAACACCAATTTTTTGCAAGACCCTACATCTGGGGCCTTTTCTGCATTTGTCACAGTGAAATACAAGCTTTAAATACTGCAATTATATACTGGGTTTTAAAAAAACACCAATTTTTTGCAAGACACTACATCTGGGGCCTTTGCTGCATTTGTCAAAGTGAAATACAAGCTTTAAATACTGCAATTCTATTTTGGTTTAAAAAAAAAACTCATTTTGGGCAAGTTAATACATTTGCGGCCTTTGCTGCATTTCTTTTTTTTTTTATATTTTTATTATTTTTGGTTTTAAACATGGATAGGATCATTACATACTGTTGGTGAAGGACACGTCTGTGTGTCACACATTTCACCTTACAATGGATTTTGTGACAAATACATTACAGAGAAATAACAGAGACATAAACATGTGGATTACAGAGCTATACAACACATGTATCTACTGTATGTGGGTTGAGGTAGTCAACAAATCAACAGAGCAACAGGTACAGGATCAGTGAGGTAGTGATCTAAAGTCCCGCCAAGGTTTCCATAATAAATTGAAACTACGGTAGGATCGGTTTTCCCACGCAGACATTTCTTCGAACCTGCAAATGGAGTCAATTTTGTTAAGCCAATGTTCGGTAGGGGGAAGGTCATGTGACAACCAGTGTCTGGGCAACAGTAAACGGGCTGCTGATAGTAATTTTTTGAACAACTTTAGTGTCGGAGGACCAGGTATGTGGGCTTGTAGACCCAAGAGAGCTAATTTAGGGCAGAGAGCGATGGATGTATTGCAGATTAAATTGCAAATTTTAAATATATTGGACCACCACACCGTAACTAGTGGGCATGTCCACCAAATATGGTAGAACGTCCCCTTCCCAGTATCACATCTCCAGCATATGTCAGATCCAGAAGAAGAAAAACGACAAGTTATTTCTGGAGTTCTATACCATCTGGTAAAGATTTTGTATCCATTTTCCTGAATTCTGACGCATCTGGAAGAAGAGTGAGGCTCTACAAAGAGGCGAGTTCGATCGTCCACCGTGAATGGGGAACCCAGGTCTTTCTCCCAAGAGCCTATAAAGGATGGTTTTGGCAAGTTGGCAGGGTATGTGAGTTTCCTATAGATGAGAGAAATAAGTTTCCGGGGGGGGGAAGGGGTTGACACAAATAAGGCTCTCAAACCACGTTAGAGGTCTGAGCAGATCACCAAAACTAATATGTTTGGAGATAAAGGAACGGAGAAACGCTATAAAGAATATGGGGGGAGTAGTGATGTTGAGAATGCTTAAGATATCATGTTGGTCTTTCACGTTGCCATCTTCCTTGAAAAGGGACCTCACCGGGGTTGTGGAGTTCCTAATCGAGAGTGGGAGGCTTTGTAGTAGTTCTTTTGGGGCCAATCCCAAAAGGTCTCTCACCTGGATAAGGGGGGAGGGTAAGGGGACGGCCAGGGTTGTTTCTTGAAATTTTTTCCAAGCGTCAAGTGTGGCCTTAATATTTAGGTTGTGTTGAATATGAATTGGGTATAGTTTGGTAGGGTGAATTAATAGAACCCTAAATGAGGAGAGGAATATAGAGGATTCCATTCCCACCCAGGATTTAGACGTGGGTTCTCTAAACCAATCCACCACTCTAGTCAGTAAGCAGGCCAAATTATACGTCCCGGGGTCTGGAAGGTTAATACCCCCTGCAATTTTAGGTCTCTGAAGGACACTAAAGCTAATGCGAGATTTTTTTCTGTTCCAAATGTAGCTGCGTACATGTTTATTGATGGATTGGAAGTAGGCGCTGGGCATGGGGATTGGTAGGACCTGTTGAAGGTAGTTTAACCTTGGCAGAACCAGTGAGGTGAATAGGTTTTTACGGCCAAACCAGGAAAGTGTTGGAAAATACAGATTATCAATTTGTGTCTGCATGGAGTGTAGAAGAGGGATATAATTAAGATTAAATAAATTGGAGGGGTCTGGACCAATTTTGACTTCTAAATATGTAATGGTGGGTGAATTCCAGTTAAAGGGTGATGTTGAGGCGAGTTTGTTCTTAGTAAGCGTGGGCAGGCCTATGGCCAATACATGCGACTTTTTCATATTAATTTTAAAGTTGGACAAGGGGCTAAAATTTTCTAAATGAGCGTAAATACGGGGTAGGGAGGTGGCCGGATTGGTTGTCATGAGTAGAAGATCATCGGCGAAGGCGGCCGCTTTGTGTTTGTGGCCTCCTAACTCCAAGCCTTTTATCAAGGGGTCTTGTCGGATGGACTGTAAGAGGGGTTCCATAATTAGAACAAAGATCAAAGGCGAGAGTGGGCAGCCCTGGCGAGTGCCATTTTTGATAGGAAAGGGGAGGGAAAAAGTGTCATTCACCAGCACCGATGCCGAGGCATTGAGATACATAGAAAAAATTGCTTGAATAAATGGATCTGGGATTTCAAATTTCTGTAAAGCTAAACGTATAAAGTCCCAATTGACTCTATCAAATGCTTTTTCGGCATCGGTGCTGACAAGGACTAATGGACGGGCTTTCTTTTCTTGCATATGAAATGGCGTTTATAATTCTCGCTGAATTATCCTTCCCCTCTCTGCCAGTAATAAAGCCGGTTTGGTCTTTGTGTATTCCTTTGCTGCATTTCTGACAGTCCAATACAAGCGTTAGATACTGCTGTTATATTCTGGTTTTAAAAAAACATCCATTTTGGGCAAGATAATACATTTGCAGCCTTTGTTGCATTATGTGACAGGGAAATACAAGCTTTAAATACTGCAATTATATACTGGGTTAAAGAAAACACCCATTTTTTGCATGACCCTACATCTGGGGCCTTTTGCTGCATTTGTGACAGTGAAATACAAGATTTAACTACTGCAATTATATACTGGGTTGAAAAAAACACCCATTTTTTGCAAGACCCTACATCTGGGGCCTTTGTTGCACTTGTCACAGTGAAATAAAAGCTTTAAATACTGCAATTATATACTTGCTTGAAAAAAAGCTTTAAAAATAATAAATTTTCGGCCTTTGCTGCAATTCTGACAGTCCAATACAAGCGTTAGATACTGCTGTTATATTCTGGTTTTAAAAAACACCCATTTTGTGCAAGACACTACATTTGGGGCCTTTGCTGCATTTGTCACAGTCAAATACAACCAGTCAATACTGCAGTTACATTGTTGGTTGACAAATTAACATTTTGGTGGGTAAACGCAAAGAATGAGGAGAGCGTCAAATAAGGGACGTGGCCCCGGTCGTGGTTCTGCTGGTAGAGCTCCTGTTGCAGGGAGAGGACATGGTTGATCTGTGCCAGCTACACGCACAAGTGAAACACCTTCCTCAGGTGCGAGTAGGTGACAGAACCTTCAGCGTTATTTGGTAGGCGAATGAGGCTCTACGAATGATGAGGCTAGAACAAGTACAGGCGATAGTAGATTGGGTGGCTGACAGTGCCTCCAGTTCCTTCACATTGTCTCCCACCCAGTCTCCTGCTGAAAGATCAGAGTTGGCACCTGCAGCCGATGTCCATCAGTCCTTCACCTTACCCCCTTGTAAATCAGTCAAGCAGTCTGAGCCCCAAGTCATGGAGCTTATAAAGCAGTATAAAGCTGTGGCCTGCTCTCACTACATTCATTGGAAGCTGTTTAGCACCAGGAAGGGTATAGAGTGGGCTCAGCATGCATGTTGGTACCTGCATCCCTTGTAATGGAGGCCATTTTGGCACAAAAAACGGAAAAAGGCAGAGTGGATCCAGCATGCATGTGGGTCCAACACTCCCTGAATTTTATGGCGGTCATTATGGCGCATAACAGGTAGTATTTAGTGTTAGGACCCGTGTAACAGAGATCGCCTTGACGTTTGGCATACGGGCTTAGATGGTTTTGTACAAAATGCATTGACCAAGCATCTCGCTTTTTAAGCGTAGTATTAGCATCATAATTTTTGTAAGCATTGTTGTACTTTGTCTGATTTGCAGAGTGCTGCCGCATTGTCTCCTTTTTTTCCTCTAGGTCTTTGCCATGGCGGCGTGCACCTGCGCACTGGGAGGTGCTGACTAACCCTCTTTTTTTGCAGGTTAACCTAATGAGAAAGATTTCATAATAAGGATTTGGAGAAAGGGCAGAGGGATAGCAGAGCAGGGAGAGGCTGGTGCTGCTACTAGGGGGTCATACCATGGGGGAGTAATAAAGCCCACCATAATGCCCCCCCAGTAGTAATAATTCTCCTTATAATATGCAAAACATTTGTAATGCCCCCAGTTGAGCTAATGTTCCCATAATGTGCCAATATAAAATACCCCTTCTCAGTGCCCCCGTAGATGACCCCCATAGTGCCCCCCCCTTCCCCATAGTACCCACCATAATGTGTCCCAGTATAAAATGCCCCTATACAGAGCCCCCATATAAAATATCTTCTTTTTTAGCCTCAGTAGATGCCCCTATAGTGCCCCCCAATAATCTGCAGTAAGATGTGCCCCCATAGATGCCCCCAATCATGTGCCAGTAATAAGAGCCCCCCCACCATCATGTGCCAGTAGCCAGAGCCCCCCCATATCATGTCAGTAGCCAGAGCCCCCCCCATATCATGTCAGTAGCCAGAGCCCCCCCATATCATGTGTCAGTAGCCAGAGCCCCCCATATCATGTGCCAGTAGCCAGAGTGCCCCCAATCATGTGCCAGAAATAAGAGCCCCCCCACCATCATGTGCCAGTAGCCAGAGCCCCCCATATCATATGCCAGTAGCCAGAGCCCCCCCATATCATGTGCCAGTAGCCCCCCTTATGTGCCAGTAGCCCCCCTATGTGCCAGTAGCCCTCCTTATCATGTGCCAGTAGCCCCCCTTATCATGTGCCAGTAGCCCCCTTATCATGTGCCAGTAGCCCCCCTTATCATGTGCCAGTAGCCCCCCTTATCATGTGCCAGTAGCCCCCCATATCATGTGCCAGTAGCCAGAGCCCCCCCCATATCATGTGCCAGTAGCCAGAGCCCCCCCCCACCATCATGTGCCAGTAGCCAGAGCCCCCCCATATCATGTGTCAGTAGCCAGAGCCCCCCCATATCATGTGTCAGTAGCCAGAGTGCCCCCATATCATGTGCCAGTAGCCAGAGTGCCCCCATATCATGTGCCAGTAGCCCCCCATATCATGTGCCAGTAGCCCCCCTTATCATGTGCCAGCCCAGTAGTCCCCCCTTATCATGTGCCAGCCCAGTAGTCCCCCCTTATCATGTGCCAGCCCAGTAGTCCCCCCTTATCATGTGCCAGCCCAGTAGCCCCCCTTATCATGTGCCAGCCCAGCCCAGTAGTCCCCCCTTATGTGCCAGCCCAGTAGCCCCCCTTATGTGCCAGCCCAGTAGCCCCCCTTATCATGTGCCAGCCCAGTATTGTACCTATATAAAAAAATAAAAAAAAATAATACACTTATACTTACCTCCAGCAATGCGATGCGATGCAGGCCACCTCTTCTGTCTGTGTGTCCCTCGCTATACGGCTCAGGCGACGCGATGACGTCATCGCGCCATCACCGGCCTCTGATAGGCTGCCAGCACTAAGCCGGCAGCCTATCAGAGGAACAGGAGGGGACACACCTCTCCCTCCTCTGCCGCAGCACAGACAGGCATCTGTATTGCCGTCCTGAGGACGGCAATACAGATGACTATGGAGATGAGCGCTTCCGCAATGGAGGCGCTCATCTCCTGCTCTGCCCTGCCGCCGGCCGCGGCCGCCCCCACTTGTCACCAGGGCCGCAGCGCTGGGGTGCGGGGCCCGGGCACCCACTGTACCCCGTGTAGGATCGGCCCTGGTCGCCCCCCCCCGCTTGGCGCCTATGGCACTAGCCATGGCTGCCATAGCTTGGATACGCCACTGATGGGAATACCACCTCAGCACGTCTCTGATGATGACGAAACACAGGTGCCAACTGTTGTGGCTTTCTGCAGTGTGCAGACCGAAAAGGAGGTCAGGGAGGAAGACTGGGTGGAAGACGATGCAGGGGACGATGAGGTCCTAGACCCCACATGGAAAGAAGGTCGTGCCACTGTAGTGTCCCACTAGGTAGGCGTGGGCACTACACAAGGGTGAATTGGGTGACGAGTTATTCCTGCTCACAAGGGACAGTAATATTACATTTAACTGTGTACTTTAATGTATTTTTCTATGTATTTTTACATGCAATGTTTCCCCTGTGTCATGCATAGCAGGCCTATTAGGGTGAAGTTATGAAGTTAGGCATCCTAGACACTAGAGGGAGATAGGGAGCCCGTAGTATAAATGTTCAGGCCCAGACAGGGAGGAGTTAGGTCATAGTCAGGAGTCTGTGGAGACAGAAGTGAGAAGGCACCAGCCCGAGATATGCTGAGAGCCTCCTCCTGACATGCAGCTAGATAGTCCTGGTTTCTAGTTGCACTAGGAGGCTAGGAAGAGTACAGCCTGCCTGGAGACCAGTCATCCAGCCAACACAGATGAGATACCCCAGTAGTAGGACAGCACCTCCTGGGAGAAACCTGCAGCCACCTTTCAAATCCAGCAGTGAAGACAGCTAGGAAAAGAAGGTCTTGTAACCTTAAGCAAGTGCCAATACTGGAGGAAGGATTTTTATACCAAGGATTTAAGCCAGCACTTAGGCATCCGGGCCTTGGGATCCAGCCAGGTAGAATAGCTGTGGGGATAGAGCAGCATTGCACTGCAAAGCATTAACTGTTTGCCCTCCAAGTATCTTGCAAGATTGAAACCTGCTGTGAAGTAAACCTGCTGTGCATTTAGTATTGTAAAGGACTGCTTTATCATCTACTGCAACTGTATGTATAAAGTTGGACTGTTTCCTGAAGTAAAGCAACGTTTGGTTTACCAACTGCGTACTCTATTAATCCTCCTACAAATCGGTGTGCCACCGTTACAGGCACTGGCGTCACGATCCTTAAAGGGACCTTACCTAAGGCACTCAAAACACCTACAACATCCAGGGCACCTCACCCAACATCAGGCCTGGTCCCTATCTACAGAGTGTGCCCCAGAGGAACTAGTGTCTGCCTCTCCTTGCACTGTTGCATGCCTGCCCAGGGTTCTCCTCAAAAAAGTGAGTAACCCTCGATTGCCCATACCATGACCTCACTGTCGCTGTACCCTGCAGGTCTGGCGTTCTGCATAAATTGGCGTCACGAACAGGATACGATCATTCCTGCGCCATTGCGGATACAAAAACTGTGTGCCGTTATTGGCCTTAAAGTGACCACGCCCTATTGCTTTATTGAAAAATTGCTGGGCCAAAGAGAACTGTAATAATTTGTGGTGTGAAGATAATATTGTATGGACTGTTGCTGCTTGTTTAAGCCACCGCTTGCTGTCAGTGAATCGACAGCGATTTTGCTCAAAGATGGCCGCTTAGCTTGCTTGGATTTACTGCAGCATAGTGGAGTTTCAGCTGCAGCACGCATGGGTGAGTCGCACTGAGGAAAAGCACCACTTCACCACCAATGACTGGGCCTCCATGCGAGACCTGTGTGCCCTGTTGCGCTGTTTCGAATACTCCACCAACATGGCCAGTGGCGATGACGCCGTTATCAGCGTTATAATACCACTTCTATGTATCCTTGAGAAAACACTTAGGGCGATGATGGAAGAGGATGTGGCCCAGGACAAGGAGGAGGAAGAGGGGTCATCTCTAACACTTTCAGGCCAGTCTTTTAGAAGTGGCTCAAAGAGCATTTTTGCAACAGCAAAGGCCAGGTACAACTTTGGCCAGCCAGGGCCCACTACTGGAAGATGAGGAGGATGAGGAGGAGGATGGGGATGAAGCATGTTCACAGCTGGGTGGCATCCAACTCAGCTCGGGCCCATCACTGGTGCGTGGCTGGGGTGATATGGAGGACGCAGACGATACGCCTCCCACAGAGGACAGCTTGTCCTTACATCTGGGCATCCTGGCACACATGAGCGACTACATGCTGCAGTGCCTGCGCAACGACTGCAGAGTTGCCCACATTTTAACGTGTGTTGACTACTGGGTGGCCACCCTGCTGGATCTCCATTACAAAGACAATGTGCCGTCCTTAATTCCCTCACTGGAGCGTGATTGGAAGATGCGTGACTACAGGCGCATGCTTGTAGACGCGCTCCTGAGAGCATTCCCGACTGATGCCGCGGGACAAGTGGAAGCACAAGGCGAAGGCAGGGGAGGAAGAAGAGGTCACCAATGCAGCTGTGTCAGCGCCAGCACCTCAGAAGGCAGGGTTAGCATGGCCGACATGTGGAAAAGCTTTGTCACCTCGCCACAACAACCGGCCCCAACTGCTGAGGCAGCATTTGAACAACATGGTGGTACAGTACCTGTGCACACGACTACACGTACTGACTGATGGTTCTTCCCCATTCAACTTCTGGGTCTCCAAATTGTCCACATGGCCAGAGCTTGCCCTGTATACCTTGTGCCGTACATGTATGTCACTGGTCCTTAAGTCACGTCCAGATGTGATGTACATGTACGGCAAGGGTCGTTAAGGGGTTAAAGTATAAACTTACTTATCCTGTACGGTGAATGCTGCTGATTCATAATTTTTGTCCCTTCACGTCCCAATTTTTTTTTTTAATAGTGATTGAAAAAGTCATACACACTTTAAGCTTAAACAGCTCCTTATATGTAAAAGTTTAAAACATTATGGGGGTCAAAATATGACGATGCACCTATTGGGTTGCACACTGAGGAAATACAAAGCCAATGTGAGATAAATAAAAGAGACAGCAGAGAGGAGTGCTCTGTGAGGGAACTCAATCCATCCCATTTTTGTGAGAGACTATGAGACCAATAGGCTTACCAAATTCCTTTGCTCTCCCATTAGCCTGCGGATGAGAGGCAAGGACTGAGTAAAAGGAAGTCAGTAGTCCTATATCTGCTCTTAGCCTCTACATTGTACAATTACACTCCAATCTAAGTGCGCCAACGGTACCATCAGCTGCCAACATAGAGGACTATTATTTGTTTTTTAACCTTAGCCCTCATAGATTGCAGGCTAGTTAGCTAGATAGGCTGATGCTACTGGTGTGTATGTACCCATGTGCACGGTGTGAAGGTGGGGTGACAGTTTTGTTGTTACCTGTTGAAACGCACTGCATTAATCTTGTACTATGTTTGCTACTTGTTACATGACTATTATAATTCATCTCTTCTCTAGTAGATTAATTATCTTTAGCTCTGTGCCTTTCACATGAGCTGCACATTAGACCTACCAGTCTACCTGTTGCTATGGTAATAAAGGCCTCTTTATTTTATTATACCTATCTATAAACTACTACTGGTGCTAAGTAGTAGTCCTCCGAGTCATCCCTGGTGGAAGAACCTCCCACTACCTATCTTACAAGTGAGACTCAGGTACCGACAAATAATAAGTGAAATCATCCGAACACCTACGGACAGTGAGGAATCCAGGTGTTACACATATCATTAGTGATGTTATTTGCAAAGTATGGGCACCAAAAAACTCACATTAGTGCCACATTTTCTTCCCCAGTCTCTAACTGTGACTGTACTAACCTTCTACTCTGCTGCATGGATTATGACATATGCATTCCATAGTGCTGGTAAGGTGATCAGGCACAGGCGCCTGATAACCCTTTGTATGCATTCCAACATACGTTCTACAACAACGCGGGGACAGCTTACATGCTCCCAGCATCTATACAACTACAAATGAGAGAACATAAATTTATATATGTGCCCGACACATACAGTCAGGTCCATAAATATTGGGACATCGACACAATTCTAACATTTTTGGCTCTATACACCACCATAATGGATTTGAAACAAACAAGATGTGCTTTAACTGCAGACTGTCAGCTTTAATTTGAGGGTATTTACATCCAAATCAGGTGAACGGTGTAGGAATTACAACAGTTTGCATATGTGCCTCCCACTTGTTAAGAAACCAAAAGTAATGGGACAATTGGCTTCTCAGCTGTTCCATGGCCAGGTGTGTGTTATTCCCTCATTATCTCAATTACAATGAGCAGATAAAAGGTCCAGAGTTAACTTCAAGTGTGCTATTTGCATTTGGAATTTGTTGCTGTGAACTCTCAAGATGAGATCCAAAGAGTTGTCACTATCAGTGAAGCAAGCCATCATTAGGCTGAAAAACAAAACAAACCCATCAGAGATATAGCAGAAACATCTGTTTGGAACATTCTTATAAAGAAGGAACGCACCGGTGAGCTCAGCAACACCAAAAGACCCAGAAGACCACGGAAAACAACTCTGGTGGATGACCGAAGAATTATTTCCCTGGTGAAGAAAACACCCTTTACAACAGTTGGCCAGGTCAAAAACACTCTCCAGGAGGTAGGTGTATGTTTGTCAAAGTCAATAATCAAGAGAAGACTTCACCAGAGTGAATACAGAGGGTTCACCACAAGATGTAAACCATTGGTGAGCCTCAAAAACAGGAAGACCAGATTAGAGTTTGCCAAACGACATCTAAAAAAGCCTTCACAGTTCTGGAACACCATCCTATGGACAGATGAGACCAAGATCAACTTGTATTAGAGTGATGGGAAGAGAAGAGTATGGAGAAGGAAAGAAACTGCTCATGATCCTAAGCATACCAACTCCTCAGTGAAGCATGGTGGTGGTAGTGTCATGGCGTGGGCATGTATGGCTGCTATTGGAACTGGTTCTCTTGTTTTTATTGATGATGTGACTGCTGAAAAAAGCAGCAGGATGAATTCTGAAGTGTTTTGGGCAATATTATCTGCTCATATTCAGCCAAATGCTTCAGAACTCATTGGGCAGCGCTTCACATTGCAGGTGGACAATGATCCAAAGCATACTGCAAAAGCAACCAAAGAGTTTTTTAAGGGAAAGAAGTGGAATGTTATGCAATGGCCAAGTCAATTACCTGACCTGAATCCGATCGAGCATACATTTCACTTGCTGAAGACAAAACTGAAGGGAAAATGCCCCAAGAACAAGCAGGAACTGAAGACAGTTGCAGTAGAGGCCTGGCAGAGCATCACCAGGGATGAAACCCAGCGTCTGGTGATGTCTATGCATTCCAGACTTCAGGCTGTAATTGACTGCAAAGGATTTGCAACCAAGTATTAAAAAGTGAAAGTTTGACTTAGAATTATTATTCTGTCCCATTACTTTTGGTCCCTTAACAACTGGGAGGCAAATATGCCAAGTGTTGTAATTCCTACACCGTTCACCTGATTTGGATGTAAATACTCTCAAATTAAAGCTGACAGTCTGCAGTTAAAGCACATCTTGCTCGTTTCATTTCAAATCCATTGTGGTGGTGTATAGAGCCAAAAGTATTAGAATTGTGTTGATGTCCCAATATTTATAGACCTGACTGTATGTTGGAAGCATTTCAATGTGTGTTCCATCATATGAGAAGAAGAGATTTATCATATATATGATATGATATATGTATAAATACAAACAGTGTAGTGAAAATATTAGAGAATGTGTTACATTTCTTATTTAATCAGGGTAAAAATTAAAAGTCAGTCATACATATACTAATGGGCTCCGAGTGGCCCACCAGAGGATCCTCCGGTGGGACATAGTTCTGAAGCAGTAATGAGCACCTTGTACTACAGTAGTATTCTGAATAAACTGAAGTAGGACAGCAATGCACTTTCTCATTCATTGTATTTTTCAGGGCGTGATGTTTGGAAAGTCTGGGGAAAATCTGATAATGAGACTCAAATCTTTGTCATTTAAAGCATTGCTCCGACAGGTAAAGCAGTTTACAATTGTTTTGCATTATTTTTTCTATAGAATTTTCTGGATGCTGATATGATGACGCTTAAAGGGATTGTGCAGCCTTTTTATATTGATGACCTATCCCCGGCTGATCAGCAGAGGTGCCAGGTGTCAAATCCCCATCATTTAACTGTTTGAAGAGGAAGCGGCACTCCATGTGAGTTCTGCTTCCTCTTCTTTACACTACACATTGTCTCCCCTATAGCGGTGGCGTAGTGTAACTATAAGTACTCACTCTATTCAAGTTAATGGTTCTCGCTCCATCCAGGTGTAATTACACTGTGCTTACAAGACAACGGGCAGTGTAATGAAGAGGAATCAGTGCTCGAACTGAGCGCTGTCTCCTCTTCAAACAGCTGATCGGTGGGAATGCTGTGTGTCGGACCCCCGCCAATCAGATGACCTGTCATGAGTACAAACAAGCTGTTATTTGAGTCATTAAAAGTTTTAATAACAGATGAGCAGAGTATCATATAAGTGTGATCGTGTAATAATTAATCACGTTTGCTCGATTTCATGATTTTTTTTAATGATTATCTACTTGTGTAAAAGGGTGTTTAGGCTAAGTTTTTGATATTCCACCAGGTCGTATAGTATTTTTTATAGGAACAATAGTGCAGTCTGAAGCACTATTTGTCTAGAACCAGGGGCAACTTTGTATTAGAAGAAGCAGAAGATTTATCATTTAATTTTTGCCAATTTGTTGGTGTAAATACATTGAGAAATATGGTGTTCCAAATGAGTGCCATATATTTGGAGCACCTGTTCCACTTTTTCCAACATAAAAGTCGGATAAAATGGCCAAAGGCATAGATTTTTTTATTTTATTACAATTTGTATTTAATTAAAATTTCTTCCACTTGATTAAAAACATATACATTTGTCAGAAATCTGGGGAGTTGCACATGTTCTGCATTGCCTGAGAGTGATTGACGCACGTATGCTGGGGAACTAGGAGCAGGGGGGGCATACTACGTTTAGCTATGCGGCTTTATGAGATTTGTATATGCCCCTGGAATTCACTATTTAATTCTGTTGGAACTATGAAATTTAAATTGAACGTATATTTTGACTCCATTCTTGACATCGCTTTAATGGAGCCCCCCTCTCCAATTTGCCTTTATTTTTCCCACTCCACATTAATGTGACCCCACTAACTTTCGTTCATGTTAGGATAGTGACACTCACTATTCCTACTTTCTCTTTATAATTTAAATATGCTTTCTCAGCTTTTTTGATAGGGCTCTTTTAGCTCTACCCACATATATTTTCTTGTAGGGACATGTTTTTCTATAAATTATTCCCTCCATTTGACATTTGCTGTGCAATATTTTTCTATTATAATTGCCATCACTAGAGTTGAGCGAACACCTGGATGTTCGGGTTCGAGAAGTTCGGCCGAACTTCCCGGAAATGTTCGGGTTCGGGATCCGAACCCGACCCGAACTTCGTCCCGAACCCGAACCCCATTGAAGTCAATGGGGACCCGAACTTTTGGGCACTAAAAAGCCTGTAAAACAGCCCAGGAAAGAGCTAGAGGGCTGCAAAAGGCAACAACATGTAAGTAAATCCCCTGCAAACAAATGTGGATAGGGAAATGAATTAAAATGAAAAAAAATAAAATAAAAATGAACCAATATCAATTGGACAGAGGTCCCATAGCAGAGAATCTGGCTTCACGTCAGCAGAGAATCAGTCTCTTCATGCCATAGCAAAGAATCTGGCTTCATGTCAGCAGAGAATCAGTCTCTTCATGCCATAGCAGAGAATCTGGCTTCATGTCAGCGCAGAATCAGTCTTCATGTCATAGCAGAGAATCAGGCTTCACGTCACCCACCACTGGAACAGGCCACTGTCACATATTTAGGCCCAGGCACCCAGGCAGAGGAGAGAGGTCCCGTAACAGAGAATCTGGCCTTATGTCAGCACAGAATCAGTCTTCATGTCATAGCAGAGAATCAGGCTTTACGTCACCCACCACTGGAACAGGCCACTGTCACATATTTAGGCCCAGGCACCCAGGCAAAGGAGAGAGGTCCCGTAACAGAGAATCTGGCCTTATGTCAGCGCAGAATCACTTTATTTGCGCATACACTTACAAAACCTGCGCTACTGTACGTGTGACATACTTGCAGCATATATACCATTTAATATGCGCAAGATGAGCAGCAAGGGACAGGGAAGTGGCGTGCTGCTGATGGTGCACGCAGAGGCCGTGGCCCCGGGCACGGTGAAACTGTGCCTGCTGCCAGAGCACAAGAAACACACTCATCCACGATACCTAGCTTCATGTCCCAGTTTGCAGGGCGGCGCAGGACACCACTCTCGAAGTCAGACCAGTACGACCAGTTGGTCAGTTGGATTGCAGCAGATAATGCTTCCAGTCGGTTAAGCACCACCCTGTCTTCCACAAAGTCCAGTCTCAGTAGCCAAGAGTCTGGTCAATAGAATCCTCCCCCTGATACTACTTCCTCCCCACCATGGAGAGTCTTGGCAAACAAGTGATCTCACACTCGGATATTCCGAGGAGCTCTTTTCATCGCCATTCCTTGATTTGGGCCTCTAGACAAGCCCGCTTGAAGAGGACAAGAGGAGATATTGTGCCCTGATTATCAAACTCTTGAGCATCCACAGTCACAAGAAGATGATGGTGGGGAAAGGCAATTAGTGTTTCACGAGGTGGATGATGATGATGAGACACAGTTGCCAATAAGTCGACCGCAATTAGTGTCTCAAGAGGTTCATGATGAGGATGAGACACAGTTGTCAATAACTGAGGTTGTTGTTAGTTCCACAAGTTTGGAGGATAACCAGAGTGAGGAAGTGGAAAAGGAGGTGGTGGACGATGAAGTCACTGACCCAACTTGGGAAGGTGGCAAGCCGAGCGAGGACAGCAGTACAGAGGGGAGGGATCCACAGCACCGCAACAGGCTGGAAGAGGCAGTGGGGTGGCAAAAGGGAGAAGGCGGGCCACACCAAACAGGCCCGCAACTGTTTCCCGGAACACCCCCTTGCAGCAATCTCCCTTGCCAAGGGGTAGGTTTTTCGCAGTCTGGCGCTTTTTTGAGGAAAGTGCAGACAATAAAAGAATTGTCATTGCAAACTGTCCCGTACCAAAATGAGCAGGGGCATGTACACTAGCAACCTCACCACCCCCAGCATTATCCGCCAAATGGCATCAAAGCACCCTAATAGGTGGGCCGAACGCCTAAGTCCACAATCAGTGTCTGTGGGTCACACCACTACCGACTCTTCCCCATGTGTTACATGCTGGCCAATCCCCTGTCCAAGAAGTAGGCCCGCATGCCTCCCGCCATGCACCTAAATCTTCGCAAGCACCATCAGCTAGCACATCCACTTCTGTACAGATGTCTATACCCCAGGCCTTTGAACGAAAGCACTAATACCCAGCCATAGCACTAAATGCGCACCTTTCCAAATTGCTGGCCCTGGAAATGTTGCCATTTAGGCTTGTGGACACTGAGGCTTTCCACAGCCTGTTGGCGGTGGCCGTCCCGCGTCACTCTGTCCCCAGCCGCCAATATTTTTCACGGTGTGCAGTCCCAGCCTTACACCAGCATGTGTCCCGTAACATCACCTGTGCCCTGACCAACGCAGTTATTGGGAAGGTCCACATAACGACTGACACATGGACAAGTGCTTTTGGGCAGGGACGCTACATTTCCCTGATGGCACAATTGGCGAAAGTTGTGGAGGCCGGAAGAGAGTATCGTACCCTGGGATGTATCCGCCACCACCTATGTTAGTGGCTGCAATCCCCCCATCTTCTCCTCCGCCGCCTCCTCCATCAGTCAGTAGCTGGAAGCAGTGTAGTACTGCAGTGGGGAAGCGACAACAGTCCGTGCTTAAACTGATCTGCTTAGGTGACAAACAGCACACCGCCGCAGAGCTGTGGCAGTGGATAGGGGACCAGACTGAGCTGTAGCTCTCGCCACTTAACCTAGAACCAGGCATGTTTGTGTGTGATTAATAGCCGTAACTTGGTGGCGGCTTTGGAGATCGGCAAGCTCACACACATATCATGTCTAGCTCACGTGTTCAACCTAGTGGTTTAGCGGTTTCTCAAAACCCACCCCAATTTGCCTCAGCTACTTGTGAAGGTGCGCCATGTGTGTGCCCATTTCCGCAAGTCATCAACAGCTTCCACTGGTCTGGCAATGCTGCAGCAGTGCTTGCAATTGCCAGCTCACCGACAGTTGTGCGACGTGAGCACACGCTGGAACTCGACGTTCCACATGTTGGCCAGGCTTTGTGAGCCGCAGAGGGCAGTAGTGGAATATCAGCTGCAACATGGTCATCGCCTTTTCAGTCAGCTTCCGCTCTTCACAAGCGACGAGTGGGCATTGATGTCTGACCTCTGTGAGGTTTTACGCAACTTTGAGGAATCAACACAGATGGTGAGCAGCGATAACGCTATTATCAGAGTAACTATCCCACTTCTGTGTCTACTCAAACGCTTGCTACTCAAAACAATTAAGGTGGACGCTTTGCATGTGGAAGAGGTGGAAATGGGGGAAGACAGTACACAGGGTGATAGCCAGACCACTCTCAGTTGGTATTTGCTCCTAATGGTTTAGAGGGTCAGCTTAGCAGCAGGTCCTCATACATAATGTTTTAGAGGGTCAGATCAGCAGTAGACACTCGCCCCTAATTTTTTAGAGGGTCAGCTCCGCAGCAGACCCTCTCCCTTAAAGGGCTTCTGTCACCCCACTGCTGCTGAGCTGACCCTCTAAAACATTTGGGGTGAGGATCTGCTGCTGAGCTGACCATCTAAAACATTAAGGACGAGTGCCTGCTGCTGATCTGACCATCTAAAGCATTAAAGGGCTTCTGTCACCCCACTAAAGTATTTTTTATTTTTTTTGGGTACTTATAATCCCTATACTGCGATATATCAATAGATAATGTTATTAATCATTTTGGTTCAGTAGATAATGCAAAAAACAGACTTTTATCATATGCAAATTACCTGTCTACCAGCAAGTAGGGCGGCTACTTGCTGGTAGCAGCCGCATCCTCCTCTCATAAAGACACCCCCTCCTCATGTTGATTGACAGGGCCAGCGAACGCGCACATTTTCTGCTGGCCCTGTCTGCATTCAAAATCTGGCACCTGCGCCGAAACCCGTCTTCAGTCGGCTCAGGCGCACTGAGGGGAGGACGCTCGCTCGGCCGCTCCATCCTCAGTGCGCCTGCGCCGGGTGTAGATGTGACGTCACCGGCGCATTGAGGATGGAGCGGCCGAGCGAGCGTCCTCTCCTCAGTGCGCCTGCGCCGACTGAAGACAGGTACGGCACAGGCGCCAGATTTTGAATGCAGACAGGGCCAGCAGAGAACGAGCGCGTTCGCTGGCCCTGTCAATCAACATGAGGAGAGGGCGTCTTTATGAGAGGAGGATGCGGCTGCTATCTACTGAACCAAAATGATTAATAAACATTATCTATTGATATATCACAGTATAGGGATTATAAGTACCCAAAAAAAATAAAAAATACTTTAGTGGGGTGACAGAAGCCCTTTAATGCTTTAGATGGTCAGATCAGCAGCAGGCACTCGTCCTTAATGTTTTAGATGGTCAGCTCAGCAGCAGATCCTCACCCCAAATGTTTTAGAGGGTCAGCTCAGCAGCAGACCCTCACCTCTAATGTTTTAGATGGTTACATCAGCAGCAGGCCCTCGCCCCTAATGTTTTAGATGGTCAGATCCGCAGGCCCTTGCTCCAATAGTTTTTGAGGGTCACCAGCAGCCCATTAATCATAATTTGTCAAGGCTGCGTATGATGCCCTCCTTTATGTGTAATAAAGGGTGTTTTGTAGTGCCGGTTCCTTGTAATTTTTGGCAGCCCTTTCACTTAGTGCATAGGCTTTATGAGTGTAGGAGTTCCACTACCTGAACAATTGTACCACAATGTGAATGAGGCCCTCCTTTATGTGATATGCAGGTTGTATCGATCCATACCATGCTGTTCCAGAACCATTTCAGTGGTGGTTCAATCAATTTCTGACCTTTTCCTATGAACCAGACACCCTCCCCTCTTCATAGCAGGGGGGGCCTGGTTTAATGCTCTGGTCTTCCCATTGACTTCCATTGTGCCCGGGTGCTCTGTAGAGCACCTGAGCATCCCGAGGTGTTCTACTCGAGCACCCGAACACTTTGGTGCTCGACCAACACTACTGTAGAACAATGTAACTTGACTGCAGAGAGGCAAATAAATCATACTTGATTTTCCTACTATTACACCCCAAAAAAGGCTGTAGTACAATGTAACTGCACTCCAGAACAGCAAATAAGATGTTTTTTTGTACACTTATACACCCCAAAAAAAGCTGTAGGACAAAGTAACTGCACTGCAGAACGGCAAATAAAACGTACTTTTTTTTTTACACTTATACACCCCAAAAAAAGGCTGAAGTACAAAGTAATTGCACCGCAGAACAGTTAATATGACGTACGTATATTTCCTATAAATACACCCTGCAACACAGCACTTGCACCCCTATAATAAACAAGGTTTGCTGGAATTACAGAGGTATCATCTAGTGCAAAACTAAAAGCAGAAGTATAATAGCAATTTGGATCCCCAATAAGTGCAGCAAGGTGTAAAAGAATCACTCCTATTACCCAGGCTGTACACTATCCTATTGCACCCTGTTCTCCTTTTTATAGAGTGGATGATGCCTCCCTATGTTTTCCCTACACCTTGAATAATCTTTACCTGAACTTGTAAATCATTTTTTCAGTACAATAAAGTATTTTCTAACACTGTCCCTAGCGCCTGCTGACATCTCTCCCTGCACTAAGAACAATGGAAAATGGCAGAATCCAAAATGGCTGAGGGTATTTATAGGGATGTGACATCACAGAGGCTGGCTGGCTGCTTATTGGCTGCATGCATGGCATTGTGGGTGATCCCTCATTCCCAGAGTTCTTTGCTCCATGTCCTAACATGTGCAGCAGCAGCAAAAAATGTGTTTTGTTACCACGAAGCATGAGGAATTTCAGATTCGGTGCAAATCAAATTTTTCCTGAAATTCGGATCTAATTCCACTTCATCAACTTCGATTAGCTCATCTCTAGTTATACTGTGTGATAATTTTTGGGATCATTCCTGTATTTTAATTTTTGTTATTATTCCCTTCATTCAAAAATCTTTCCCTATTCAATTCTCCTGTTTTTTTTCTTCATCCATCCATCATAATTCATCAGTTCTTCTTTTTCGTATAAACTGTCTTTTAGGCACATTTTTCAGCCACTGTGGGAGGAAGTGCCGCACCGCCAATTAGGCGAGGTGAGGCAGTCGCCCAGTGGCTGATCCAGAGCCTGGTCTCGGAAGGGGCACTTCCAGATTATTTTCTGTCCGCCGCCACAAGACTACACAGTGTAGAGGTATACTGTATATTGTGTGGCACAGTGTATGCTATATGTGTATAACAAACATATTTCTCATGAAAACTTACAATTACTTGAGTTGGCCCTTGCGGATCTCAGATGCCACTTCAACACTTGGCTGGGGTCCTCGTTGGAGCTGATGTGTTTTATCCTAATGAGAAAGTTTTCATAATAAGGATTTAGAGAAGGGGCAGAGGGATAGCAAAGCAGAGAGAGACTGGTGCTGATACTAGGGGGCTCATACCATGGGGGAGTAATAAAGCCCACCATAATGCCCCCCCAGTAGTAATAATTCTCCTTATAATAGACAGTGCAAAAAATACCCCCTTGTAATGCCCCAGTTGAGCTAATGTCCCTATATAGTGTCCCCAGTAAATGCCCCCATAGTGCTCCTCTCCCCCTTCTTCCTAGTGCCCCCCATAATGTACCAGTATAAAATACCCCATATATAGTGCCCCAGTAGATGCCCTCAGTGTCCCTCATAATTTGCAAGTATAAAATACCCCTTCTTAGTGCCCCCATAGATGACCCCATAGTACTCCTCTCCCCCTTCCCCATAGTACCCACCATAATGTGCCCCAGTATAAAATGCTACTGTACAGAGCCCCCCATATAAAATACCCCTTCTTTGTGGCCTCAGTAGATGCCCCTACAGTGCCCACCAATAATGTGCCAGTAAAAAGTGCCCCCAATGATGTTCCAGTAAAATGTTCCCTCATAGATGCCCCCCAATCATTTGCCAGTAACAAGAGCACCCTCCCATCATGTGCCAGTAATAAGAGCCCCCCAATTACATGCCAGTAACAAGAGTCCCCCTATCACAAGCCAGTAACAAGAGCCCCCCAAATGTGCCAGTAACAAGAGCCCCCCAAAATGTGCCAGTAACAAGATCCCCCCCTAATGTGCCAGTAACAAGAGCCCCCCCTAATGTGCCAGTAACAAGAGCCCCCCCTAATGTGCCAGTAACAAGAGCCCCCCTAATGTGCCAGTAACAAGAGCCCCCCTAATGTGCCAGTAACAAGAGCCCCCCTAATGTGCCAGTAACAAGAGCCCCCCTAATGTGCCAGTAACAAGAGGCCCCCTAATGTGCTAGTAACATGAGGCCCCCCCTAATGTGCCAGTAACAAAAGCCCCCCCAATGTGCCAGTAACAAGAGCCCCCCCCTAAAAAAAAAAAAAAACACTTATACTTACCTCCATGTCAGCAATGCGATGCAGGCCTCTTCCGGCCTGTGTCCCATGCTGTATGGCTCAGGTGGCGCGATTACGTCACCGCGCCGCCTGCGTCGGCCTCTGATAGGCTGCCGGCCTAGTGCCTGCAGCCTATCAGAGGAAGGGGAAGGAACACTCCTCTGCCTCCCCTGCCCGTTCGCATTTGCAGCACAGCCATCTGTATCGCTGTCCTGAGGACGGCAATACAGATGACTATGGAGATGAGCGCTTCCACAATGGAAGCGCTGATGTCCCTGTGCCCTGCGGCCGCCGCCCCCACTTCTAAACAGCTTGGGGGGAGGGGTAATTGCCCAATTGCCCCCCCTGGATCCGCCAGTGCAGTTGCCTCAGGCCCTGTAGATAAGTGGGGGGTGGCTGCAAAGGCGTAGGGCAGTGGGAGATGAGCGCTTCCATTGTGGAAGCGCTCATCTCTATATTCAACTGTATCGTCATCCTCAGGCCTTATTCTGTGGGTCAGTACAAATACAGTGATAGCAAAGTTTTACTACTTAATTTTTTTTCAGAGGTTTTTATTTTTTTGTTTTCTGCATCGCCCTTTTCGGACACCCATAATTTTTTTATTTTCCCATCTGCAGAGCTGTGTGAGGGCTTTTTTTTGTGTGTGTGTGTATAAATTGTAGTTTTTATTGGTATTCTGCAACTTTTTGATCACCTTTTATTCAATTTCTGGTTGGGGACACATGACCAAAAATGGACAATTGCACACTTTTCCCGTTATTTCAGTATTTTTAAAAGTGTCTTATATTATATTTATACATGTATTTGTTTATTGTACATTTTTGCTCAGTCACACTAAAACAGGTATGTATACAATGTCGGGACTCGCTCTGGTAGATAGGATTAGCGGACGCAGTATAAAGCCAACAACAAGTTCTTTGGATCAAACAGTTAAATGTTTTATTCACACTTTAGGCAAGTGACAAAACAAGCAGTCATTTTCAAACAAAAGTCTCCTTGCGGTGTTGGTGGTAATTCACACCATGCGGCAATTCTGCCTCAGAGTCCTTGCTGATAGCAGCACCAACCCGTTTTCACACCAAACAGGTAGCAAGCCTTCATCCAGACACAAGGCTCCCAGATCCCAACACAGAGACATGGCTTCTGAGCCCAGCTGCCTATTTAAGGACAGCCAGATGCTGCAAAACCCGGACCGACATTTGAAAATCCAGTCCGGTATTTGACCTCACCTGGCTGTAAATCAGCCCAGCAGCATATGCTGGGAGGAAAATACTTATCTTCCCAGACCAAACCTCTCACTGTGTCACAACATGTAGAATGTTACTGCGACTGTAAAGTTTGAAAATTCAAATAAAAAGATTTAAAAAAGGTGATACAGGAGTGATGCTGGAAACCCAGTGAAAGCATTAACCACCAGAATTCCACTTATCTTAACTCTGCTGATCCAGAACTTTGTGGGCTTCGTTTTGCAGCCCATTCCAGTAACCTTCAAATATGCTTGGGATATAGCTTAATAATCTATAGTCTTAATAATATAATGCCCCTTTCAATCCCTTTGTAATAGGAAATGGCCTATTTTGATAACCATGAAAATGCTGTGGGTGCCCTTCTCACAAGACATTCAATGGATACTTCTGAGATTAAAGAAGTAAGTATAAGTAATGTAACATACATATGTATTAACAAGAGAACAGTATCAGATAAAGCGAGGAACAGAAGTATTTGAACACCCTGCAATTTTGCAAGTTCTCCCACTTAGAAATCATGTAGGGGTCTGCAATTCACATTGTATGTGCATTCCCACTCTGAGAGACAGAATAAAAATAAATAAATCAGGAAATCACATTGTATGATTTTTAAAGAATTTATTTGTCTTGCACTGCTGAACATAAGTATTTGAACACCTGAGAAAGTCAGTGTTAATATTTGGTACAGAAGTCTTTGTTTGCAATTACAGAGGTCAAACGTTTCCTGTAGTTCTTGACCAGGTTTGCACACACTGCAACAGGGATTTTGGCCCACTCCTCCACACAGATCTCCTTTAGATCTGTCAGGTTTCGGGGCTGTCGCTGAGCAACACAGAGTTTCAGCTCCCTCCAAAGATGTTCTATTGGATTTAGGTCTGTAGACTGGCTAGGCCACTCCAGAACCTTGATATGCTTCTTACGGAGCCACTCCTTGGTTATCCTGGCTGCATGTTTCGGGTCTTTGTCATGTTGGAAGATTTTCAATGCTCTGACTGAGGGAAGGAGATTGTTGCTCAAAATCTTACAATAAATGGCCCCATTCATCCTCTCCTTAATAAAGTGCAGTCGTCCTGTCCCCTTCACTTCATCTGACCAAATGACTTTCTCCCATGCCTTCTCTGGATCATCCAGATGGTCATTGGCAAACTTCAGACGGGCCTGGACATGTGATGACTTGAGCAGGGCAACCTTCCATGCAACGCATGATTTGAAACCATGACGGTGTAGTGTTCTACCAACAGTGGCCTTTGAAACTGTTGTCCCAGATCTCTTCATGTCATTGACCAGCTCCTCCTTTGTAGTTCTGGGCTAATTACTCACCTTTCTTATCATCAGTGATACCCCACAAGGTGAGATCTTGCATGGAGCTCCAGTCCGAGGGAGACTGACAGTCGTCTTTAGCCTCTTCCATTTTCTAACAATTGCTCCAACAGTTGATCTATTTTCACCAAGCTGATTGACAATTGCACCGTAGCCGTTTCTAGCCTTGTGGAGGTCCACAATTTTGTCTCTGTTGTCTTTTGACAGCTCTTTGGTCTTGCCAATGGTAGTAGTTGGTGTCTGACTGACTGTGGGGTGCACAGGTGTCTTTAAATAACACAGACAGGTGCTATTAAGTTAGATTAATGAGTGGAGTAGAGGTGTACTTTTTAAAAGCACGGTAACAGGTCTTTGAGAGTGAGAATTCTTGCTGTTTCTCAGGTGTTCAAATACTTATGTTCAGCAGTGCAAGACAAATATATTTTTAAAAAATCATACAATGTGATTTCCTGATTTTTCTTTTTCTTTTTTATTCTGTCTCTCAGAGTGGGAATGCACCTACAATGCACCCCTACATGATTTCTAAGTGGGAGAACTTGCAAAATCGCAGGGTGTTCAAATACTTCTGTTCCTCACTGTAAATATCAAGTCCTACAACTGCACTGAAATCATGTCATTATAATAAAAGCTGTCATTCGTGTTTTTTCAGACAGTTTGTTGGTGCTGAAAAATGAGCATTTGCATTATAGATTTTAAAGCACACCTGTTGCATACTGAACCATATACATTGAAAATGAAAACATTAATAAATAAATATGGAGCAGACACTAAAAAAACAGTTTTTCTATATTTGCCCCATTGTGGTTGCTGGTGGGCTGCAGAGAAGTCCCTAGGAATGTCTTGTTCCCTTTTCAGATACCCTTTTCTGTTTGTTAGGGTTGTGCCCACTAAAGTGTTACTGGCATTTGTTGACGTAAACAATATATAAATATATATTGTCACAATAATTCACATAAATCTACCATCACTTTAAGTGGCAGACAGGTATAATGGTTACAGTTAGTGTTCAGTTAATTATCGCGAGCAAATGGATCAGGTAAGTATGTTTTTTTTTGGTTTGTTTTTTTACACTATTTCAGGATAAATTTGATTTGTTGCGAAGCCGAACTTCCTTGTGCTTCATGGTAGCAATTGGATTAACCTGAAATAGTGTAAAAAAGAAAAAAGAAAAAAAAAATCATACAGTAGTTAGCTGATTCATTTGATCTCGATGGGCCAGCCGCTGCCATCTTGCTTGAAGATCTCATACGAAATCCCGTGCACAGAGACGTATGACGCTCTCTGTCATTGCATCCACTACTTAAAAAGAAATGCGCTTCGTGATGAAGTAATTTGTAACAAAGCAAATTTCATCTGTAGTAGTGATGGACGAACATCGGCCAGGGCGACCACGTGTTATCGACTTTCACCTATTATCATTTACGATTTATTCAAGAGGGGGGATTTTGTTAGACATGTTTTTAATCAAATTTTATATTTTTAGTTATTTTATACATATATATTTGACATGTATTTGTACTGGCCTACAGTAATATTGATATCCAATGATTGTCTAATATACCTCCAGCTACATAATCACTTGATCTTTTCTGTCCGGTTAATGCCTAATGTTTGGGGCTTGTACTCCACTGGCCTGCAGTAAAATTGTTATCCAATGACCGTCTAATATACCTCTAGCCATATAATAACTTGATATTTTCTGTAAGGTGAATGCCTAATTGTTGGGGCCTCGGAGGAATTCAAGTGATTATGTGGCTGGAGGTATAATAGACGGTCATTGAATATCAATTTTACTGCAGTCCAGTGGAGTACAGGCCCAAACATTAGGCATTCACCATACAGAAAAGAACAAGTGATTATATGGCTGGAGGAACATTAGGCAGTCACCGTATGACAATTTTACTGTGGGCCAGTTAGATTACAGGTCCCAAAAATATGCATTTATCGTACAGAAAAGATTAAGTGATTATGTGGCTGGAGGTATATTAGACGGTCATTGAATATCAATTTTACATCAGGCCAATGGAGTAAAGGCCCCAAACATTAGGCATTAATTTACCGGACACAAAAGATCAAGTGATTATGTGGCTGAAGGTATATTAGACGGTCATTCGATATCAATTTTACTGCAGGCCAGTGGAGTACAGGCCCCAAAAATTAGGCATTCAACGTACAGAAAACAACAAGTGATTATGTGGCTGGAGGTATAATAGACGGTCATTGAATATCAATTTTACTGCAGGCCAGTGGAGTAAAGGCCCAAAACATTAGGCATTCACTGGACAGAAAAAAATCAAGCGATTATGTAGCTGGAGATATATTAGACGGTCATTCGATATCAATTTTACTGCAGGCCAGTGGAGTACAGGCCCCAAACATTAGGCATTCACTGTACAGAAAAGAACAAGTGATTATGTGGCTGGAGATACATTAGGCGGTCAACGTGTAACAATTATACTGTTGGCTAGTTAAATTACAGGCCCCAAAAATTATGCATTCACCGTACAGAAAAGATCAAGTGATTATGTGGCTGGAGGTATACTAGATGGTTAGTGGATAACAATTTTACTGCAGGCCAGTGGAGTACAGGCCCCAAACATTAGGCATTCACTGTACAGAAAAGAACAAGTGATTATTTGTCTGGAGGTACATTAGGCGGTCACCGTGTAACAATTATATGGTTGGCTAGTTAAATTACAGGCCCCAAAAATTATGCATTTACCGTACAGAAAAGATCAAGTGATTATGTGGCTGGAGGTATATTAGACGGTTATTATATATCAATTTTACTGCAGGCCAGTGGAGTAAAGGCCCAAAATATTAGGCATTCGCTGTAGAGAAAAGATCACGGGATTATGTGGCTGTTGGTATATTAAACGGTCATTGGATAACAATTTTACTGCAGACAAGTGGAGTATAGGCCCAAAAACATTAGGCATTTACCGTATAGAAAATATCACGTGATTATGTGGCTGGAGTAACATTAGGCGGTGACCGTATAACAATTTTACTGTTGGCAAGTTAGTTTACAGGCCCCAAAAATTATGCATTCACCGTACAGAAAAGATCAAGTGATTATGTGGCTGGAGGTATATTAGACGGTCTTTGGATATAACAATTTTACTGCAGGCCAGTGGAGTACAGGCCCCAAAATTTATGCATTCAACGTACAGAAAACAACAAGTGATTATGTGGCTGGAGGTATAATAGACTGTTAGTGGATATCAATTCCACTGGAAGCCAGTGGAGTACAGGCCCCAAACATTAGGCATTCACCGGACAGAAAAGATCAAGTGATTATGCGGCTGCAGATATATTAGACGGTTATTGGATACCAATTTTATTGTAGGCCAGTGGAGTACAGGCCCCAAACATTAGGTATTGAACGTACAGAAAACAACAAGTGATTATGTGGCTGGAGATATATTAGACGGTTATTGGATAACAATTTTACTGCAGGCCAGTGGAGTACAGGCCCCAAACATTAGGCATTCACTGTACAGAAAAGAACAAGTGATTATGTGGCTGGAGGTACATTAGGCGGTCAACGTGTAACAATTATACTGTTGGCTAGTTAAATTACAGGCCCCAAAAATTATGCATTCATCATACAGAAAAGATCAAGTGATTATGTGGCTGGAGGTATACTAGATGGTTAGTGGATAACAATTTTACTGCAGGCCAGTGGAGTACAGGCCCCAAACATTAGGCATTCACTGTACAGAAAAGAACAAGTGATTATTTGTCTGGAGGTACATTAGGCGGTCACCGTGTAACAATTATATGGTTGGCTAGTTAAATTACAGGCCCCAAAAATTATGCATTTACCGTACAGAAAAGATCAAGTGATTATGTGGCTGGAGGTATATTAGACGGTTATTATATATCAATTTTACTGCAGGTCAGTGGAGTAAAGGCCCAAAATATTAGGCATTCGCTGTAGAGAAAAGATCACGGGATTATGTGGCTGTTGGTATATTAGACGGTCATTGGATAACAATTTTACTGCAGACAAGTGGAGTATAGGCCCAAAAACATTAGGCATTTACCGTATAGAAAATATCACGTGATTATGTGGCTGGAGTAACATTAGGCGGTGACCGTATAACAATTTTACTGTTGGCAAGTTAGATTACAGGCCCCAAAAATTATGCATTCACCGTACAGAAAAGATCAAGTGATTATGTGGCTGGAGGTATATTAGACGGTCTTTGGATATAACAATTTTACTGCAGGCCAGTGGAGTACAGGCCCCAAAATTTATACATTCAACGTACAGAAAACAACAAGTGATTATGTGGCTGGAGGTATAATAGACTGTTAGTGGATATCAATTCTACTGGAAGCCAGTGGAGTACAGGCCCCAAACATTATGCATTCACCGGACAGAAAAGATCAAGTGATTATGCGGCTGCAGATATATTAGACGGTTATTGGATACCAATTTTATTGTAGGCCAGTGGAGTACAGGCTCAAAAATTAGGCATTGAACGTACAGAAAACAACAAGTGATTATGTGGCTGGAGGTATATTAGACGTCATTGGACATCAATTTTACTGCATGCCAGTGGAGTACAGGCCCCAAAAATTATGCATTCAACGTACAGAAAACAACAAGTGATTATGTGGCTGGAGGTATAATAGACGGTTAGTGGATATCAATTTTACTGGAAGCCAGTGGAGTACAGGCCCCAAACATTAGGCATTCACCGGACAGAAAAGATCAAGTGATTATGCGGCTGCAGATATATTAGACGGTTATTGGATAACAATTTTATTGTAGGCCAGTGGAGTACAGGCTCAAAACATTAGGCATTCACCGGACAGAAAAGGTCAAGTGATTATGTGGTTGGAGGTATATTAGACGATCATTGGATATCAATTTTTCTGCAAGCCTGTGGAGTACAGGCCAGAACATTAGGCATTCACCGGACAGAAAAGAACAAATGATAATGTGGCTGGAGATACATTAGGCGGTCACCGTATAACTCTTTTACTGTTAGCTAGTTAGATTACAGGCCCCAAAAATTATGCATTCACCGTACAGAAAATATCTAGTGATTATGTGGCTGGAGGTATATTAGACGTCATTGGACATCAATTTTACTGCAGGCCAGTGGAGTACAAGCCCCAAACATCAGGATCAGGAATTCACCAGACAGAAAAGATCAAGTGACTATGTAGTTATAGGTATATTAGACGGTCATTAGATATCAATTATACTGTAGGCCAGTGGAGTACAGGCCCCAAACATTAGGCATTCACCATACAGAAAAGATCAAGTGATTATGTGTCTGGAGGTATATTAGACGGTTATTGGATTAAGATTTTACTGTAGTCCAGTACAAATGCATGTTAAATACATATGTTTAAAAGAACTAAAAGTATAAAATTGGGTCAAAAACATGGCTGACAAAATCCCCCCTCTTGAATGAACCCCAAATGATAATAGGTGAAATTCGATAACACATGGTCGTCACAGGTGTTGAATTCCTACGAGGCCCCAACAATTAGGCATTCACCGTACAGAAAAGATCAAGTGATTATGTGGCTGGAGATATATAAGACGGTAATTGGATAACAATTGTACTGCAGGCCAGTGGAGTACAGTCCCCAAACATTAGGCATTCACCGGACAGAAAAGGCCTTTTATGCCGCTGTATTTACATAAGACAGGGACCATGCTTTGTTCTGGGTGGTCCCTGTCCTGACGCCGAGAATGGCTGCGCATCGGTAAGGTCTGGGAATGGATGGGAAAATAATTCCTCTGACTCAAGTTAAGGGGCTATGGTGGTGGTGTATTTGGGGGAGAGGAGGGTAAAGCTACAGAGGATGAGGAGGGTGCAGAAGAGTGAGTGAGCCACTCAACCAACTCTGGTGCGTAATTGAACGCATCTTCTCCAACTTCCCACTTAGGCTCCGGCCTTGTGCACCTGCCCGACCCCTACCATCCCTGCGGAATGGCCTGCCTCTTCCTCTGCCTGTCATTTTCAAAATGACCCTGTGACAAAGTCCCTATAGAAGAGCAGTATTTGTGGAAGCATGTATATCGCAGTCCTCAATCAATATTTGGTGGAAGCCGGTATATCAAACCCCTTAATATATGGTGGATGCCGGTGTATCGAAGGCATCAATCTATATTTGGTGGAAGCTGCTATATCAATTTTGTGGAAATAGGTATATAGAACCCCTTAATGAGTATTTGCTGGAAGCTGGTATATCAAACCAATTAATCAATATTTGGTGGAAGCTGGTGTATCACAGTCCTTAATCAATATTTTGTGGAAGCCGGTGTATCACACCCCTTAATCAATATTTGGTGGAAGCTGGGGTATCACACCCCTCAATCAGTATTTTGTGGAAGCAGGTATATCAAACCCCTTAATCAGTATTTTGTGGAAGCAGGTATATCGCACCCCTTAATCATTTTTTTTGGGGCAACAGGTATATCACACCAGTTGCAATTAGTTATTCCAATAGCGTTTGTCCCTCTATCTTGCTGCAGTGTCGCAACAGAACCGCACACAACTGCTGCACAATACAAATATACCTTTAATATACCTTCTAACATAGAAAGTATATTATAGTGCATTTGTATTGTGCAACAGTTGTGTGCAAATACACTATAATATACACTACAAACAGAATAGTTTCAAATAAAAAAGTAAACACACATACTTACCTCCATGTGGCTGTCAGCTATTTGGTGTAGACCTTCTTCCGTTCTGTGTCCTGTGCTGTAGACTGCCGGGCTCAGGCAGCACAATGACTATGAAATCATTGCGCCATCTGCTCTTGCCTATGATATCAAAGGGAACACGGGAAGAGAGATGTTGCTTCCATGTCGCGCCGCTGACTCTGCAGCATTCTGATGCATCACTGTCCTGAGGACAGGGATACAGCTGAATATTGAGGGATGAGCGCTTCCACAATGGAAGCGCTCATTTCCCTCAGCCCTGCTGCCGCCCTCGACTTATGTACAGGGCCACGCCGCCTGAGGCAATCATCTCACCTCGCCTAATTGGTGGTGCAGCCCTGTACATGATGTATAGTACAGTATGATATTAAACATAACATCATCAGACATCCGTGCAAAACATAACAATTTTGTAAGAGTGCAAATGTAAGTCATTTGGAGTCTACCCCCTTACATGTTTACATGAAATATATAATGGAGGAATTATTTCTTACATTAAAGCAGTTGCCCAATTTATTTGTTTCACCAAAAACTGCTTTGGTCAGGTAAACAATATAAATTAAATTTACCTTCTCCATCACCATACTAACCAGCCAATCACTGGCCTCAGCTTTCACCTTTACAGCCACAGCAAGATTTCACTGGCTGCAGTCCAGGAAACTTTACAGAACAGTGGTGCTGGATCAAAGGAGGCTGGTGAATGTAAGGTTCTCGCAGCACTTTCTAGTAAAATATATAAATAAATAAATAGCTCAGAAAAACCCTTTAACCCCCTTCAGGACCCTGCCATTTTTCACCTTAAGGACCAGGCCATTTTTTGCAAATCTAACATGTGTCACTTTATGTGGTGATAACTTTAAAACACTTTTACATATCCAGGCCATTCTGAGATTTTCTCGTCATGTATTGTACTTCATGACAGTGGTAAAATTGAGTAAAAAAAAAATATTTTTATTTAAAAATAAAATTTACCCAAAATTTGGAAAAATTAGCAAATTTCCAAATTTCAATTTCTCTACTTTTATAATAGATAGTAATACCTCCAAAAATAGTTATTACTTTACATTCCCCACATGTCTACTTATTTTTTGGGGACATTAGAAGGATTTGAAGTTTAGAAGCAAATCTTGAAATTTTTCAGAAAATTTCTAAAACACACTTTTTCAGGACCAGTTCAGATCTGGTCACTTTGTGAGGCTTACATAATAGAAACTACCCAAAAATGACCCAATTTTACAAACTAAACCCCTCAATGTATTCAAAATTGATTTTTACAGACTTTGTTAACCCTTTAGGTGTTCCACAAGAATTAATAGAAAATCGAGATAAAATTTTAAAATGTCACTTTTTTGGCAGATTTTCCATTTGAATCCATTTTTTCCAATTAACAGCCAAACAAAACTCAATATTTATGGCCCTGATTCTGTAGTTTACAGAAACACCCCATATGTGGTCGTAAACTGCTGTACGGGCACACGGCATTGCGCAGAAGAAAAGGAATGCCATACGGTTTTTGGAAGGCAGATTTTGCTGGACTGGTTTTTTCACACCATGTCCCATTTGAAGCCCCCCTGATGCACCCCTAGAGTAGAAACTCCAAAAAAGTGACCCTATTTTGGAAACTACGTGATAAGGTGGCAGCTTTGTTGGTACTATTTTAGAGTACATATGATTTTTGGTTGCTCTATATTACACTTTTTGTGAGACAAGGTGACAAGAAATAGCGGTTTTGGCACCGTTCTTATTTTTGGTTATTTACAACATTCATCTGACAGGTTAGATCATGTGGTATTTTTATAGAGCAGGTTGTCACGGACGCGATAATACCAAATATGATTACTTTTTTTGTTTGTTTGTTTCAGTTTTTCATAACAAAGTATTTTTGCAAAAAAAAAAGATTTTTTTAGTGTCTCCACATTCTGAAAGCCGAAGTTTTATAAATTTTTTGAGCGACTGTCTTGTGTAGGGGATAATTTTTTTCGGGATGAGATGACGGTTTGATTGGCACTATTTTGGAGTGCGTATGGCTTTTTGATCGCTTCCTATTACACTTTTTGTGATGTAAGGTGACAAAAAATGGCTTTTCTTACACTGTTTTTATTTAAAAAATTTACGGTGTTCACCTGAGGGGTTAGGTCATGTGATATTTTTATAGAGCAGGTCCTTACGGACGCGGCGATACCTAATATGTATACTTTTTTTTATTTACTTAAGTTTTACACAATAACAGCATTTTTAAAACAAAAAAACAACAACTATGTTTTAGTGTGTCTGTGAAGGTTCTCATTTATCCAGGTCATGGTATATCTATAAAAAATAAATCAAGGCAACTGGACTTACTGTAGATTTCTTGAAAACGTTTCACTCGTTCTCCCAACGAGCTTTCTCAATGTTTTAGTGTCTCCATATTCTCCACACTAAGGCCGAATGCACACGGCCATGTTCCGCAGCCATGAACGCACGTTGTCATAGCAACTAATGACGCTGTGCGCTCCTGTTGTCAGCAGGAATCCAGGCCGGCATACCACGGACTGTTCACGGCTGCGGAACACGGCAGTGTGCATTTGGCCTAAAACTTATGTTTTAGTGTCTCCATATTCTGAGCCATAGTTTTTTTTGTTTTTGGGCTTTTGTCTTAGGTAGGGGAAATTTTTTTTACGGGATGAGGTGACAGTTAGATTAGTACTATTTTGGCGGGCATACGCCTTTTTGATCACTTGGTGTTGTACTTTTAGTGCTGTAAGGTGACCAAAAAATGGTTTATTTAGCACTTATATTTTTTTTTACAGTGTTCATCTGAGGGTCATGTGATACATTTATAGAGCTGGTCGATACGGATGCGGCGATACCTAATATGTCTACTTTTCTTTTTTTCCCTATTTAAAAATAAAATAAAAATGTCTTTATTTGGGGAAAATGACGTTTTTTTACTTTAATTGAAACTTGAAATTTTTGGGGGGAAAACTATTTTTTTCAACTTTTTTTTCACTTTATTTTTTGTCCCACTTTGGGACTTCAACTTTTGGGGGTCTGATCCCCTTTACAATGCATTCCAATACTTCTGTATTGGAATGCATTGGCTGTATGAGTAAGGCTGGGTTCACACGAGTGTGTCCGGATTAGTTCCGGATGCGTCCCGGTGTGTTGCGGCAAACCCGCGCGAGTAGGAATGCAATTGCAGTCAGTTTTGACTGCGATTGCGTTCCGATGTTCAGTTTTTATCGCGCGGGTGCAATGTGTTTTGCACGCGCGTGATAAAAAACCGACTGTGGTACCCAGACCCGAACTTCTTCACAGAAGTTCAGGTTTGGGATCGGTGTTCTGTAGATGTTATTATTTTCCCTTATAACATGGTTATAAGGGAAAATAATAGCATTCTGAAAACAGAATGCATAGTAAGTGATCAGTTGAGAGTTAAAAAAAATAAAAAAAATTAACTCACCTTCTCCGTTTGTTCGCGTAAGTCCCGGTCTCTTCTTTACTTCTCAAAAGATCAACTATGGGCTAAAGGACCTTTGGTGACGTCAGATCACATGCTCCAATCACATGGTCCATCACCGCGGTGATGGACCCTGTGATTGGAGCATGTGATCTGACGTCACCAAAGGTCCTTTAGCCCATAGTTCATCTTTTTAAAGAACTAAAGACCGGGAGAACTACGCGAACAAGAGGACAAGGTGAGTTAATTTTTTTTATTTTTTAACCCTCAATTGATCACCTACTAAGCATTCTGTATTCAGAATGCTATTATTTTCCCTTATAACCATGTTATAAGGGAAAATAATACAGTGTATAGACAGTCACCTAGCAACTGTGCGTGAAAATCGCACCGCATCCGCACTTGCTTGCGGATGCATGCGATTTTCACGCAACCCCATTCACTTCTATGGGGCCTGCGTTGCGTGAAAAACGCAGAATATAGAGCATGCTGCGATTTTCACGCAACGCATAAGTGATGCGTGAAAATCATCGCTCATCTGAACAGCCCCATTGAAATGAATGGGTCCAGATTCAGTGCGGGTGCAATGCGTTCACCTACCGCATTGCACCCGCGCGGAAATCTCGCCCGTGTGAACGCAGCCTAATACAGTGTGCATTACTCATACAGCTTTCTGCCTGTGAGATCCAGGGGGCTGGATCTCACAGGCTCTCCACTGGAAGGCAGCCCCGATGGCAACTCCGATCCCCGCCCGACAGTGCTGACCGCGGCGCATGAAGGGTTAATGTGCCGTCATCGGTGATTTCACTGATGCTGGCCCATGCAGCAGGGGTCCGGCTATAAGCGACTGCCAGACCCCTGCTGCAGATCGTCCGCCCGATCCCCATGAAGTACATGTACTTCACAGGCCTTTAAGTCCCGCAAAGAAATTACGTATAGTGATGGATGAACTTCTGCCGGGACGGTTCGCGAACGCGATCGCATGTACACGATCAAATGTTCGCGGCGGGTCCTATTCATTTTAATGGCAGACGAACTTGAAAAACCTTCAGCTCATATTTGCAGCCAAGAAATAATTACTAGAAGTGCACAAATAGTCCCACAACATGGACAGTGACATACCAGATGTATTATTCAAATTTTGCGATTTCTATTCATTGTTTTTTTTCAATGCAAAATATCGGCAATATAATTTTCTCTTACGCGCATGTGCAAATGCAAATGCACTATAAAGAAAGTATATTGGTATATAACACCCCGCTTCAATCAGTTTTTTTGTGGGACGACTGGTATATCACACCAGTAGAAATTATTTGTTCCAATAACGCAGTATCGCAGAACCGCACACAACTGCCTCACAATACAAATGCACTATAGTATACTTTCTAACATAGAAAGTATATTATAACATTGTACAAGGAAGGCAATCCATTAGAATATTGCCCTACAGGGGAGTGCTATTCTGGCCCTGATAGTCTAACCACAGACCACCCGCCCTGATAACAGTGACCCCGTCCAGAACCTTACCCTATATAAAAAATGGCCCTAGTAAGCCCCTAGCCCCTAGGCCCCTGACTTCCAGGTGATCACTATATAGATCTTTGTGTTTTTGACTCATTATAAAAGTATATTAGAAGTATATCGCACCCCTCTGTGTATCACACCTATCGATAGCACACCTATACAAGTCCTTAAAATGACTTTTGTGGCCCTATTATCTAGCGTTTGGTGTCCCTAACAGCCTGTCCCCGCTCCACACAGCAACCTCTCCCTACACTGGCAAAACACTGAATGTAAAATGGCAGCCAGATCAGGTTTATTTATAAGGTAGGGGGTATGTCCATGTGCTGAAATGTCTCAATTGGCTGTTCTGTACCACCTGATGGATGTGTCATGGGTCAAAGTTCTTCATAATGTAAAAGAATATTTCTCCATATGTTCGCATGTTCGGCAAATCACAAACACGTAAAGTTCGCCGCGAAACGACCGCCGGGCGAACCGCAAGGCCATCTCTAATGACGTACATGTACGTCATGGGTCCTTAAGGGGTTAACCTAAAGCACAGTCATTTAAGTATACCAAATACATTGATATACATTAATCAAGTAAATTAGCATTGACACAAGACAATTATAATTTCTTTTCTTAAAGTGTATCTGAGTTTTTTTTTTTTAAATACCTTGCATAATATGTTTCAGCTGCACAGCTAGATGCATTTCACTCAGAAGCAGTGGCTACCTCCCTTCTGCCAGTACTGTATATGGTGACCTCACTTCACTTACTTCCCACTATGTTTATTTTCCTCTAGGGAGCTCAGAAAGATAATAAAGAGGGATAAATCACACTTAAAGAAAAGCAAAAGACTCCTGTTATGTTCACAAACAGTGTAGATGCAGTTGTTTTATCAGGCTCACAATCTCAGCTAGCTCTGACACAACCACACTGCCTCTCAGCCACCTTAGGCTACTTTCACACTTGTGGCAGGACGGATCCGACAGGCTGTTCACCATGTCGGATCCGTCCTGCGGCTATTTCGCCGTGTCGCCGGACTGCCGCTCCGTCCCCATTGACTATAATGGGGGCGGAGCTCCGGCGCAGCACGGCGGTGCAAGGCGAAAGGCCGCCGGACTAAAATTACTGCATGTCAGGCTTTTCAGTCCGGCGGCTTTCGCCGTGCTGTGCCGGAGCTCCGCCCCCATCCCCATTATAGTCAATGGGGACGGAGCGGCGGTCCGGCGGCACGGCGAAATAGCCGCAGGACGGATCCGACATGGTGAACAGCCTGTCGGATCCGTCCTGCCGCAAGTGTGAAAGTAGCCTAATGAGTCTTGGTTACTTTACAACAGGTAATGGACTGCAACTTAGGTGGAAGAGAGACCCCTTAGTAGCAATGACTACAGCTTTTTTTCAGGTGGATGCAGATGTTTTTTAAATGAAGTGAGTTAAAAATTTGTTAAGTTACACCATTCTCTATTTAAAGGGAATCTGTCACTAGCAATTTACCCAAATTTTTTTTTCATGAATCCATGTTTAACAGAGTACCTTTTTTCCATCTGTGTGATTTTTTTGATTGTCAGTCTTGTCATTTCTTCAAAAAATCGATTCTTGTGATATGTAAATGACGCTGTAAGGAGCCCAGAGGGGCGTTCTTCTTTCTCCACGGTGCCCAGGAACGCCCGTCTGAAGTGCCGTGCCCGCCGAAATTTCCAATCTAATAACGCCTCCAAGTTCATCTAAATCCCCTCCCAGAGGCGCGGCTAAGTGCTCAACACCCCCCCTCCTCAGCGCCGCGCTCTGCTGCAAACACCCCGATCCTCCTCTCGCCGGCATCCCAAATCCCGCGCAGGCGCAGTGCCGTCACTCATCTCATCATAGCGCAGGCAATCGCCGGCACTGCGCCTGCGCGGGATTTGGGATGCCGGCGAGAGGAGGATCGGGGTGTTTGCCGCAGAGCGCGGCGCTGAGGAGGGGGGGTGTTGAGCACTTAGCCGCGCCTCTGGGAGGGGATTTAGATGAACTTGGAGGCGTTATTAGATTTCAAATTTCGGTGGCACGGCACTTCAGAGGGGCGTTCCTGGGCACCGTGGAGAAAGAAGAACGCCCCTCTGGGCTCCTTACAGCGTCATTTACATATCACAAGAATCGATTTTTTGAAGAAATGACAAGACGGACAATCAAAAGAATCAGACTGATGGAAAAAAGGTACTCTGTTAAACATGGATTCATGAGAAAAAATTTTTGGTAAATTGCTAGTGACAGATTCCCTTTAATGAAATGAAATTGTGTGAAAGTACAGTGACTCTAAAACCTATTTCTGTTTCTGTCTTTTAGATTACTGGAAGTCAACTGGGATTACTAACAATGAGTCTGGCAACTTTGCTTGCTACAGTCATAATTTGTTTTGTATTTGGCTGGCAACTGATGCTTCTTATCTTGGCATTTAGTCCTTTGCTCGCTGGAATAATGATAATTGAACAGAGGTCTATAGCAAGTCATGCATCCAAAACACACAAGGCCCTGAAGGAAGCTGGAAGGGTATATTTATTTCATTTCTGCTTCGCAATCATGCAAATAGATTTGCTTCCCAAAAATACACTACGTGCAGAATTATTAGGCAAATGAGTATTTTGACCACATCATCCTCTTTATGCATGTTGTCTTACTCCAAGCTGTATAGGCTCGAAAGCCTACTACCAATTAAGCATATTAGGTGATGTGCATCTCTGTAATGAGAAGGGGTGTGGTCTAATGACATCAACACCCTATATCAGGTGTGCATAATTATTAGGCAACTTCCTTTCCTTTGGCAAAATGGGTCAAAAGAAGGACTTGAGAGGCTCAGAAAAGTCAAAAATAGTGAGATATCTTGCAGAGGGATGCAGCACTCTTAAAATTGCAAAGCTTCTGAAGCGTGATCATCGAACAATCAAGCGTTTCATTCAAAATAGTCAACAGGGTCGCAAGAAGCGTGTGGAAAAACCAAGGCGCAAAATAACTGCCCATGAACTGAGAAAAGTCAAGCGTGCAGCTGCCAAGATGCTACTTGCCACTAGTTTGGCCATATTTCAGAGCTGCAACATCACTGGAGTGCCCAAAACCACAAGGTGTGCAATACTCAGAGACATGGCCAAGGTAAGAAAGGCTGAAAGACGACCACCACTGAACAAGACACACAAGCTGAAACGTCAAGACTGGGCCAAGAAATATCTCAAGACTGATTTTTCTAAGGTTTTATGGACTGATGAAATGAGAGTGAGTCTTGATGGGCCAGATGGATGGGCCCGTGGCTGGATTGGTAAAGGGCAGAGAGCTCCAGTCCGACTCAGACGCCAGCAAGGTGGAGGTGGAGTACTGGTTTGGGCTGGTATCATCAAAGATGAGCTTGTGGGGCCTTTTCGGGTTGAGGATGGAGTCAAGCTCAACTCCCAGTCCTACTGCCAGTTTCTGGAAGACACCTTCTTCAAGCAGTGGTACAGGAAGAAGTCTGCATCCTTCAAGAAAAACATGATTTTCATGCAGGACAATGCTCCATCACACGCGTCCAAGTACTCCACAGCGTGGCTGGCAAGAAAGGGTATAAAAGAAGAAAATATAATGACATGGCCTCCTTGTTCACCTGATCTGAACCCCATTGAGAACCTGTGGTCCATCATCAAATGTGAGATTTACAAGGAGGGAAAACAGTACACCTCTCTGAACAGTGTCTGGGAGGCTGTGGTTGCTGCTGCACGCAATGTTGATGGTGAACAGATCAAAACACTGACAGAATCCATGGATGGCAGGCTTTTGAGTGTCCTTGCAAAGAAAGGTGGCTATATTGGTCACTGATTTGTTTTTGTTTTGTTTTTGAATGTCAGAAATGTATATTTGTGAATGTTGAGATGTTATATTGGTTTCACTGGTAAAAATAAATAATTGAAATGGGTATATATTTGTTTTTTGTTAAGTTACCTAATAATTATGTACAGTAATAGTCACCTGCACACACAGATATCCCCCTAAAATAGCTAAAACTAAAAACAAACTAAAAACTACTTCCAAAAATATTCAGCTTTGATATTAATGAGTTTTTTGGGTTCATTGAGAACATGGTTGTTGTTCAATAATAAAATTAATCCTCAAAAATACAACTTGCATAATAATTCTGCACTCCCTGTATTTACTATTAATATTAGTGGCTCACATAGTATGTAGTTTAACCCTGCAGTCATATTCCCTTCTGCAAGACTGCAGGATTACAATACACGTAACTTATTTTTTACTGTCTGTTAACAATAGCATGTGTTATACTGGTGGTCTGTCCCCACCACAAACCTCACTTCTCCTGTTGGGCACGCTCACTGCATTCTCCAGTCTGTGTTCCTGGCATTGCAGGCCCACCCGCAACCTACTTCCTGGACTATTCTGTAGGCTACTCCACCTCTCCAACCTGAAGTGTTCTCCTTCCTACTTCCTGCTGGCTGTGCTTCTCCTCCTGCATTCTATAGGGCACTCACACATGGTCAGCATACCCTAGTTTTTCTCAGCCAATGGCAGGCCATTTAGCATATTTAAGGTAATTTTCCTTTTGGGAAGGTGCCTGAGCTATAGGTTCTAGTAGTCTACTGCCCTGCAGATATGTGCTGTATTGTCATGTGTCTGCCCACGTAATGACTTTTACCTGATCTCTGGTTCCCAACTCACTCTCAGTGCTGCTTGGAGTCCAGTACATACATTGCAATTTTTTATCCTTTGACTTCAATGGGGTTCGGGGTCAAGTTCGGGTCCCGAACTCGAACTTTTTTGTGAAGTTCGGCCAAACCCGTCGAACCCGAACATCCAGGTGTCCGCTCAATTCTA
Source organism: Bufo bufo (assembly GCF_905171765.1). NCBI lineage: Eukaryota > Metazoa > Chordata > Amphibia > Anura > Bufonidae > Bufo > Bufo bufo. The sequence goes on from NC_053393.1 coordinate 459,042,341, forward strand.
CAAACAACCAATAGGTCAGGGCAGGTGGCACAGGTAAAGGTCAGGCAGTCCAGGTCAGCAACAGGAGATTCAAAGCAAACAGGCAGGGATAAAACAAGTCCAGAAACACAAGCACGGGTCAGGTATATAGGAACACAAGAAGATATATCAGCAACCTTTGCAGGACACAAGGACCTTGACACTCAGGCATCTGGGAAGGCATGCAGCATATATAAATGCAGTAGGGCTAGGATTGGTCAGTGAGGTTACACGATCTAACCCATAAAGCACAGGAAGTGACGCGCGCCGGCCCTTAAGGAAGTGCTGCAGGGAAGAAGCAGCAAGCATGCCGTGGCCAGAGCTGAAAGGAAACTGTTAAGCGGATCCCAGAAAATACAGTATCTGCAAGGACAGAGCCCAGGACTGCAGCAGTGAATGGAGAAGCACAGGCAGCAGATCACCGCTGAACATGGCACCCAGGACCGCAGTGGTAAGCAGGAGAACAGTGGCGCCTTGCACTTTATCAGAAAATGTCTGACTTAAAAAAAAAAAATAATAATTACTAAATTGCTAGTTTTATTTGTCACATTGCCCCATGAATAAAATTTAATAAAAATTGATCAAGATAGTACTAATAAAAATTTCAATTACAAGCCCTCACACAGCTCTATAGACCAAATATAAAAATATATGGTTTTTTTTTCATAGGATTTTTTTTTTAAGTAGTAAAACATAAAAACTGACCTGCAGAATAAGGTTGTGCAATATTCAAGTTGAGAGCAGCACAATACCCCTCACGAAACAAGAATGCAACAGATCATCTCACCAACTGATCCAGATCTGTTGTTCAATATACATCCACAAATATAGATACTGGTTACCTTTTTGGAGATGCTGACATCATTGCTATCTGAAGAATAAGTTTTTGATGTCATGCTTAGCACACAGTGAACCATGCTAAGTGTTAATTGCATGTCGTCGTCCCCCCCCCCCTTGCCAGTGGCACACCATCAATTATGTATTGCTGTTCTCATAATAGCATTCCCATTATGAAACACCTTTTATAAAATTATTCCAAAAAGTTATATTTCGAGTTTACTCATGCAGTATGACAGAATGGGGTACTTACAAATAGTTTTTTGTTGTTTAACCCCCTATTAACCGGGCTCATTTTCACCTTAAGGACCAGGCCATTTTTTGAAAATCTGACCAGTGTCACTTTATGTGTGAAGAACTTTAAAACGCTTTTACTTATCTAGGCCATTCGGAGATAGTTTTTACATCACATATTGTATTTCATGACACTGGTAAAATGGAGTTAAATCTTTTTTTTTATTATTTATAAAAAAATACCAAATTTACCAAAAATTGGGAAAAATTTTCAAATTTCCAAGTTTCAATTTCTCTACTTCTATAATACATAGCAATACCTCCAAAAATAGTTATTACTTTACATTCCCCATATGTCTGCTTCATGTTTGGATCATTTTGGGAATGCAATTTTATTTTTTTAGGACGTTACAAGGCTTAGAAGTTTAGAAGCAAATCTTGAAATTTTTCAGAAATTTTCCAAAACCCACTTTCTAAGGACCAGTTCAGGTCTGAAGTCACTTTGTGAGGCTTACATAATGGAAACCACCCAAAATGACCCCATTTTGGAAACTACACCCCTCTAGGTATTCAAAACTTATTTTACAAACTTTGTTAACCCTTTAGGTGTTCCACAAGAGTTATTGGCATATGGAGATGAAATTTCAGAATTTCAATTTTTTGTCAAATTTTTCATTTTAATCAAATTTTTCCAGAAACAAAGCAAGGGTTAACAGCCAAAAAACCCTTAATATTTATTGCCCTGATTCGGTAGTTTATAGAAACACCCCAAATGTGGTCCTAAACTACTGTACAGGCACACGGCAGGGCGCAGAAGGAAAGGAACACCATATGGTTTCTGGAAGGCAGATTTTGCTGGATTGGTTTTTAGACACCATGTCCAATTTGAAGCCCCATTATGCACCCCTAGAGTAGAAACTCCAAAAATGTGACCCCATTTTGGAAAAACTACGGGATAAGGTGGCAGTTTTGTTGGTACTATTTTAGGGTACATATGATTTTTGGTTGCTCTATATTACACTTTTTGTGAGGCAAAGTAACAAAAAATAGAAATTCTGAAATTTCATCACCATTTGCCATTAACTCTTGTAGAACACTTAAAGGGTTAACAAAGTTTGTAAAATCAGTTTTGAATATCTTGAGGGGTGTAGTTTCTTAAACGGGGTCACTTTTTGGAGTTTCTACTCTAGGGGTGCATCAGGGGGGGCTTCAAATGGGACATGGTGTCAAAAAACTGCCTTCCAAAAACCATATGGAGTTCCTTTCCTTCTGCGCCCTGCTGTGTGGCCATACAGCAGTTTATGACCACATATGGGGCTTTTCTGTAAACTACAGAATGAGGGCAATAAATATTGAGTTTTGTTTGGCTGTTAACCCTTGCTTTGTTACAAGAAAAAATGGATTAAAATGGAAAATTTGCCAAAAAATACCTGTTTTGGCACCGCTTTTATTTTTTATTTACAACGTTCATCTACGGTTAGATCATATGCTATTTTTATAGAGCAGGTTCTTACGGACGCGGCAATACCTAATATGTATACTTTTTTATTTATTTATTTAGGTTTTACACAATATCATTTTTGAAAAAAAATAATCATGGAAGGGGTTAAACGGCTGACATCTGTGGGATGATGTCAGCCATTTCAAGCAGAGTGTCAGCAATGTGCTGACACTCTGCTTGCTAACCACTCGGCCATCCTGAAATTGAGAGGGAGGGCGGACGGATGATCGCGTTCCTGCCCGCACTGCTGCACTGCCCGCACCCCCCCCGCGCGCGCACTGTGCCCGCCGGCACATCACAAAGAGGGCTGCATGGTGGGGGTAAACATTTAAAAAAGGCATTTTGAACTTTTTGATCCCCGCGGTCATGCATCGCGGGGATCAGAAACTTTCAAAAGCGCTGCAAACGGCAGGTCTGAATTGACCTGCAGTTTGCAGCGATCTCAGCAGGCACCCAGTTCGCCCTGTGTCCGTAACAGGTTAATGTTATGCATTGAATAACCAGTATGCCCTGTACGCCCTGTGTCCGTAACAGGTTAATGTTATGCATTGAATAACCAGTATAGTTTTGTATGGATACATCAGGGTTAACATTCCTGACTCTGCCCCTCTAGGAAGCTATTAGCGGGACTTAGGTCTGCCCCTATTTTAGTCAGTTTCTAGCTGAGGAAGTGAAAGGAGTTACATGTACTACACCTACATCGCAGAGAATCACTATCTCTGAGAGATCCACAAAGCTATATTTACTCTACAGTAGAGATGTCACGAACATAAAATTTTCCGTTCGCGAACGGCGAACGCGAGTTTTTGCAAATGTTCGCGAACCGCCATTGACTTCAATAGGCAGGCGAATTTTAAAACCCACAGGGACTCTTTCTAGCCACAGTAGTGATGGAAAAGTTGTTTCAAGGGGACTAACATCTGGACTGTGGCATGCCGAGGGGGATCCAAGGCAAAACTCCCATGGAAAATTACATAGTTGAAGCAGAGTTGGGTTTTAATCCAAAAAGGGCATAAATCACCTAACTGTAACGGTCGCGTACACACACACACAGGGGGGAGGGAAGTGACCACTGCGCTCCACCCTTACCCCTGGCCCTGCCTCCTTGCCTCGCGAGTCCTAATGACAGGGGATAACTGGACGGCAATCCCTAACTTGGAATAAGTGCAGGGATGACAGACAGAAAAACAGGACGTGAACGGACCGAGTCAATACCAGGAAAGCTACAAAGTACAAATGGAGCAAGCAGAGAATTGTCAGGAGAAGTCGGGGTCATAAATACCAGGAGAGACGTGAAGTACCAAAGGAGTCAGCAGAGGATCGTCAGGAGGAGGCCGTTGGTCAGAATACCAGGAGAGCAGCAAAGTACACAAGGAGCAGGCAGAGGATCGTCAGGAATTCAGCAGGAGGTAAGTACGCCAGGAAAGACCAAATCACAGGTGGAACCTAAATTAACAGACAACCTGTGGCCAGCAGGCTGCCTGTATTTATAGTGGGGAGTGAGGGTCATGTGACGTGGCCAGCGTCACATGACCGACAGACCAACCAGTCGAGCACCGAGTGATCAGCTCGGCGCTCAAGGCAGACTTAGGAGCAGGGAGCCACCCAGCTAGTAAAGCCGCCCTGGGAACGAGGTAAAACACAGATCCTCGTTCCCGAAGCTAAGCAGCAGGTCTGCGGCTAATGGGGGACCGAGTGTACCTTCGGAACCCCGTTACACTAACAATCCTAATTTTTTTTGGAATAACTTGGTTTAAAACATCCAGTGTGTGTATACGATCAGGTATGATGTTGTATCGATCAGGTAGTGGAAGGGTTACGCCCGCTTCACAGACATTGACAGACCAAACTCCCCTTTTAATGCACCGCAAACAACTGCAAACAGTCCATTTGCCCAACTGCAAACTCCCCATTTGCACAAGGTTGGATACCAAGCTAGCCATGTCCCGTTAATGTCATTGAAGGTTTCTTCCTCCACCCAGCCACGTACAACACCAAGGGTCCCCGAAAGGTGAATTGAATTTATTTTTCGAACGGGGAGATGGTTAAAAAAACGCTGGCTCCCCCCCCTTTGTTTGAATCCACGGTCACTGCGTCTGTGCCGTGCAATTTACTCTCACACCCGATATGAGTGTTATTTTCTGTAGTTCTCTTCTCATCAGTTTAATCCCTGTTACGTCCCCAATCTGGGGTCCATTTATTGAATTGATTTTTCGAACGGGGAGATGGTTAAAAAAACGCTGGCTCCCTCCCCTTTGTTTGAATCCACGGTCACTGCGTCTGCGCCTTTTCAATTTACTGTCACACCCGATATGAGTGGTATTTTCTGTAGTACTATTCTCATCAGTTTAATCCCTGTTACGTCCCATATCAGGGATTGCCTTTTGTGAAAAAAAATTTAGGCCGGGTACCTTCGACTGCCTTCACAGTGACAGACCAAACTCTAATACACCAAACTGAATTGATTTTAGGAACCGGGAGATGGAAAAAGCAGCTTGGTCGGTCCTCTTACTCCCAAGTTGGGGCACTGTGCGTGCACGGAGCAATGTGCTGTGACACCCTATATGAGTGGTGTCTTAACTAGTACTATTCCTATCAGTTTAATCCCTGTTACGTCCCCTATCCGGGGACGTTTGTCGAATTGATTAACCATTGCCGAATTAACGAACCATTACGACATCCTGAAATAATTTAGTTCTGAGCTCTGTACTTGCTTTGTATTGGAATTGATGGGGATTTTTTTAATTGTCTGCATTATTTCTAATAAACTATTAAGAGACTTTATTATGATTTTTTTATTTTATCTATTAAAAACCCATACAACTTAAAAGAAAAAAGAAAAAAAAAGAAAATTAATGTTTTTTCTATGAGAAATTATCCAGCCGATCGCTTTTGGTCTGATCATAATGAATGAATCAACGGCCTTATCATCTGGGATGTGGCAACATTGCCAACACACTCATAGAGGTGATGATCACTTCATTGTGATACGCAAGCCCCTTCACCACGACAATGTAACGATCACGAAGGGGAATTGACACATGTATGTGCCTTTTTTTTTGTTTTGTTTTTGCTGCCACAGTGCAGCACCAGAGGCCAGAAAAATTAGGCATGTACACATGCCTGAAAAATAATGGTATTGTTGCAGCCTCTGTTGTAGCAGCGGCCAGAAAAATAGATGTTTTCCAGGCAGAAAGGTGACTAAAACATTGCGGCTTGAACCCTAGTTGGGGGCGGAGAATTCACGAAAGTCATCCGGTATGCAGATCTTAAATACAGCAGCGTGGGGACCATTTTGAGGCCAAGGCATGTCATCAGGCCTTTTGTTAGTCAAACGTATCCCCCACTGTCAGTACCTTCGGGATTCATGCCTCATTCATCTTAATGAAGGTGAGGTAATCAACACTTTTTTGACCGTGGCGACTTCTCTTGTCAGTGACAATGCCTCCTGCTGCACTGAAGGTCCTTTCTGACAGGACACTTGAAGCGGGGCAGGCCAGAAGTTCTATCGCAAACTGGGATAGCTCAGGCCACAGGTCAAGCCTGCACACCCAGTAGTCAAGGGGTTCATCGCTCCTCAGAGTGTCGATATCTTCAGTTAAGGCAAAGTAGTCTGCTACCTGTCGGTCGAGTCGATCTCTAAGGCTGGATCCCAAAGGGCTGTGGCGATGTGTAGGACTAAAAAAAGGTCCACATGTCCTCCATCAACAACACATCTGTAAAGCGTCCATTGTGCTGTGACATCCCCCTTATAAGCTGTGTAAAGCATATTTTTTAGTTTGGTTTTGAACTGCTGCATCCTTTCCGACTTTCGATAATTTGGTAACATTTCCGCCACTTTCTGCTTACACCGGGGGTCTAGTAGCTTGGCCACCCAGTACAGGTCGTTCTCCTTCATCCTTTTTATACGAGGGTCCCTCAACAGACATGAAAGTATGAAAGACCCCATTTGCACAAGGTTGGATGCCGAGCTACTCATTTCCCGTTCCTCGTCCTCCCTGATGTCATTGACGGTCTGTTCTTCCCCCCAGCCACGTACAACACCACGGGTCCCAGATAGGTGACAACAACGAGCACCCTGGGATGCCTGCTGTGGTTGTTCTTCCTCCTCCTCAAAGCCACATTCCTCCTCTGACTCCTCTTCCTCATACTCCTCTTCCAGCGTTGCCGCAGGTCCGGCAAGTGATGATGACAAGGCTGTTTCTGGTGGTGATGGTGACCACAACTCTTCCTCTTCACGCTCATCTACAGCCTGATCAAGCACTCTTTGCAGGGCACGCTCCAGGAAGAAAACAAATGGGATGAGGTCGCTGATGGTGCCTTCGGTGCGACTGACTAGGTTTGTCACCTCCTCAAAAGGACGCATGAGCCTACAGGCATTGCGCATAAGCGTCTAGTAACGTGGCAAAAAAATTCCCAGCTCCGCAGAGGCTGTCCTAGCACCCCGGTCATACAAATACTCGTTGATGGCTTTTTCTTGTTGGAGCAGGCGGTCGAACATTAGGAGTGTTGAATTCCAACGTGTCGGGCTGTCGCAAATCAAGCGCCTCACTGGCATGTTGTTTCGCCGCTGGATATCTGAAAAGTGCACCATGGCCATGTAGGAACGCTTGAAATGGCCACACACCTTCCTGGCCTGCTTGAGGACGTTCTGTAAGCCTGGGTACTTAGACACAAAGCGTTGTACGATGAGATTCAACACATGTGTCATGCACGGCACATGTGACAACTTGCCCAAATTCAATGCCGCCAACAAATAGCTTCAATTGTCACACACCACTTTGACAATCTCCAGTTGGTGCGGGGTCAGCCACTGATCCAGCTGTGCGTTCAGGGCGGACAGGAGTGCTGGTCCGGTGTGGCTCTCTGCTTTCAGGCAAGTCAACCCCAAGACAGTGTGACACTGTCATATCCGGGATGTGGAATAGCCCCTGGGGAGCTGGGGGGATTCAGTTGATGTGCAGCCAGACGCCGCAGCAGAAGAGGACTCAGCCGAGGAGGTTATGGAAGAGGATGGAGTAGGAGGAGTAGAGGAGGTGGCAGTAGGCCTGCCTGCAAGTCGTGGCGGTGTCACCAACTCCCCTGCAGAGCCACGCATTCCATGTTTGTCAGCCGTCAGCAGGTTGACCCAATGCGCGTAGGTGATATACGTGCCCTGGGGTAGGTGATATACGTGCCCTGACCGTGCTTTGCAGACCAGGTATCAGTGGTCAGATGGACCCTTGCCCCAACACTGTATGCCAGAGATGCCATGACTTCCTTTTCAATTTCAGAGTAGAGGTTTGGGATTGCCTTTTTTGAAAAAAAAAATTTGTCCGGGTACCTTTCACTGTGGTGTCCCAATAGCGACAAATTTTTTGAAGGCCTCAGACTCCACCAGCTGGTATGGTAAAAGCTGGCGGGCTAAGAGTTCCGTCAAGACAGCTGTCAGACGCCGGGCAAGGGGGTGACTTTGTGACATTGGCTTCTTTCGCTCAAACATGTCCTTGACAGACACCTGACTGTGGGCAGATGAGCAGGAACTGCTCAAGGCGAGAGACGGAGTGGCGGATGGTTGAGAAGGGGCAAGGAGGACAGCAGTGGTTGACGTGGCTGAAGATGCTGGACCAGGAGGAGGATGGCGGCTTTGAGTTTGTGTGCTGCTTGTACTCATGTGTTGATCCCATAGGCGTTTGTGATGTGCGATCATGTGCCTTCGCAAAGCAGTTGTACCGAGGTGGGTGTTGGACTTCCCACGACTCAGTTTCTTTTGGCACAGGTTGCAAATGGTATTGCTGTTATCAGATGCAGACACACAAAAAAAATGCCACACTGCTGAGCTTTGCAATGACGGCATTCTGGTAGTGGCAACAGCATGCGTTGATTGGCGTGCTGTCTGGCTGACCCCAGGTGCTGATACATGCTGTCTGACTGTGCCACTAGCTCTTTGCGACGACCTCCCCCTGCTTCCAACTCGTCTCCTCCTTCTCTCTGTCTCCCCTTCTGATCTTTCCCCCTCTTCTTCTTCTCTTCGAGCAGGCACCCACGTGGCATCCACGGACACATCGTCATCATCAACCACTTCACTTGTATCTGACACCTCAGCAAAGGAAGCAGCAGCGGGTACAACATCATCATCATCATCATCATCATCATCACACTGTACGTCCATGTGTGTAATCCTGCCTGACTGAGACATATCCCTGTTATCTACATCCTCTGGCAATAATAGTTGCGCATCACTAATTTCATCCAACTGATGTGTAAATAACTCCTCTGACGGATCAAGTGAAGCGGCTGTGGTGGCTGTGGTCGTAATGGTGGTGGTGGTGGTGGTGGCGGCGGGCGGGAGAGTGGTAACTTGAGAGCAGGTAAACAAAGCTGAGCTGGAGGAGCATGGTGTGTCAAGGTTCTTAGCAGAAGCTGGTGAAGATTGGGTGTCCTGTGTAAGCCAGTCAACTATTTTCTCCGAATTTTTCGGGTTCAGGGTACGTGGCCTATGAAAACTGGGCATTATTCCAGGGCCAGTGGAAATCACAGCACCACGACGGCCCCTGCGGGGTGGCCTGCTTCTGCCTGTCATTTTTTTTTAGATAAGTGGTACTATGCGTGCAAGGTACTGTGCCACCCTATATAAGTGGTGGGCAGTGGGCACAGTACAGTCTGTGTGGGCCTGACACACACTGGGTTGCAACTGCGGTTATATTTATTACAGAGAAATAATAAATTTACTTTAGTTTTATCTGCAAGGTATTGTGACACTCTGTAAATCGCAGAATCAGGGTAATAAATATTGAGTTTTGCTTGGCTGTTAACCCTCAATGTGTTAAAGAAAAAAATGTAATAAAATGGAAAATCTGCCAAAAAAGTGAAATTTTGAAATTTAATCTCCATTTTCCTTTCATTCTTGTGAAACACCTAAAGGGTTAACAAAGTTTGTAAGATCAGTTTTGAGTAACTTGAGGGGTGTAGTTTCTACAATGGGGTCATTTATGGGGGTATCCACTATGTAAGCCCCACAAAGTGACTTCAGATCTGAACTGGTCCTTAAAAAGTGGGTTTTAGAAATTTTCTTAAAAATTTAAAGAATTGCTTCTAAACTTCTAAGCCTTCTAATGTCCTAAAAAAATAAAATGACATTTCCAAAATTATGCCAACATAAAGTAGACATATGGGGAATGTTAAGTAATAAATGTTTTATGAGGAATCACTTTCTGTTTTAAAAGCAGAGAAATAGAAATTTAGAAAATTGTGAATTTTTCAAACCTTTTGGTAAATTTGGCATTTATTCATAAATAAAGGTGAAATATATTGACTCAAATTTATGACTGTCATGAAGTAGAATGTGTCACGAGAAAACAATCTCAGAATGGCTTGGATAAATAAAAAAGTGTTCCAAAGCTATTACCACATAAAGTGACGCATGTCAGATTTGTAAAATATGACCTGGACACTGGGGCATCAATGACCCTTGGTCATGAAAGGGTTAAGAAGGAGATATGCAGGAGGACAGCTGCTACTGTGTCCTGGAAACTTTACTTTCCCAGGATGCTTTGCACTCCACAATATTTTGCACCACCCACACTGCAGCATCTTAGCAACAATAAAAACAAGGTGCAAGGCAATTTGTCACCGCTGGATGGTGCTATGAACACATTTATCACTACAGAAATACCAAAACTAATGCAGACGTAATCTGTAATGATTCTCAACACTGCTGGGCAGAACACTCCCCATCTGGCTTCAAGAGATGCCACTACTGAATCCTCCTTTCTTAGCAACCCATTTTGGTCAATCGTGGGATCGAGCTTCTTCAAAGCTCTATCCTTGGAGACTGTTTGCCCTTTGATAAGGTAGTAAATTTCCTTAGAATAACATTCATGTTTTATAGTGCAAAGTATTATGTTTTTTACTTTTTCTAAATTAGCAGCGGTAAAGGCATGTTTGCAGGGATGTCAACCTTTGCAGGGCATCTGAGTTATGGGTAATATTGATTTGTAAGACTGAGCTATATGAACTAGACAGGCTATAGCACGTACAAGCGACATCCAGGTGGAGAACCTGTCAAAGTGATGAGATTTGAGTTGGTGGTCCGAAGTCACTGTGCGTAGAACAGATACTTCAGGTCGGATTTCCTCATCGGCATCTGGGTCTACCAATTTGAACGTGTTGTATCCAATACTGCAAGACGTTGAACGGTACAGGAATGCAGGACCCATAAACCATGTTGTGTCCTTAAGGTGGCTCGCTGCGACAGATCTAGTTGCATGTTCTGCAGGATTATGCTGTGTAGGCACATAGTGCCACTTTTTAGGACAAGTGGATCTCCTGATCCTAAGCACCCGATTGCAGACGTAGACATAAAAGCATCTGGTTTCATTGCAAATATATCCTATGACTACCTTGCTGTCTGTAAAAAACTCAACTTCTTCGATTTCCAGGTTCATTCCTGATGTTATAAGTTCAGCTAACTCCACTGCAAGCACAGAAGCGCAGAGCTCCAGTCTGGGAATCGTGTGTTCGCGGAGTGGCGCCAGTGTGGTCCGGCTCATGACAAACTCTATATGACATTGTTCTTTGACATCAATGGTCTTTAAGTATGCTACAGCTGCAATTGCCTTGACTGAAGCATTGCAAAAGATATACAGTCTTTGCATCTTGATTTCAGTAGATGGCACGGAAGCATACGGTCGTGCCACATGAAGGCTGGACAAAGCTTCGAGAGACTTCTTCCAACCTGTCCATAGGTCCTTTTTCTCAGCGGGAAGCGATTCATCCCAATTAGACGTCTCTGTGGTGAAGTCTCTTAACATCATTTTACCTTGGATGGTCACAGACGCTACGAATCCCAGCAGTATATAAGCTGTTTATGGTGGACAGAACTCTTCTCCGTGTGAAGGGCTTCCTTGCTGACTTGGAAGATGAATGTGTCTGCCTTTAAATCCCAGAGAAAACTGAGGCTCCATTGCATTGGAAGGGAGTCGGTGCTAAGATCCAAGTCCTTTAGATCACTTGAATGATCTTGGGGTCAGAAGGCTTCCATTAACTCACGGCTGTAGGAGGAGATTTTGTGCAACCTCAGATTAGATAGAGCATGCACTTCTCAAGCCCTTTTTAGAAGACTGATTGCGGTCTCGTTCGTGGGGGTGGATTTCAAACAGTCGTCCACATAGAAATCCTTTTCCACAAAGGATCTGACATCTGACCCATACTTTGCTTCACCCTCTAGAGCTGAATGTCTGAGACCGTAGATAGCGACTGCAGGGGAAGGACTGTTTCCGAAGATGTGCACTCTCATTCGGTACTCTACAATGTCTTCATTGGGCTCATTGTTGCAGTACCAGAAGAACGTCAAGTAGTTTGTGTTCTTCCTTGACGAGGAAGTAGTGGAACATCTGTTGTACGTCAGCCATGCTACGTAATCTCTGCAGAAGCGGAGAAGTACTGTACTTCTAGAAATCTGTTGTTGAGGTCTGGACCAGACAGTAAGACATTGTTTAGCGAAATGCCTCCGCACCTGGCACTCGAGTCGAATACTACTATTATCTGTCCTGTTTTATTAGGATGATGCACGCCGAATATGTGTAAATAGTATACGAACACTCCTCAGAGTCTCGGAGCATGGGTGCCATTTCTGCATGGTTGTTCTGGAATATTCTTTCCATAAAGGTAAAGAAATGTTCTCTCATCTCTGGTGTCCTCTGAAGTTTGTGCTTGAGAGAGATAAATTGACTGTAGACAAGTTCTTTGGTGTCAGGTAAGCGTTGTCTTCGGGGTTTAAATGGTAAAGGTGCAACCCAGCTTTTTGACTTTTACTATTCCTTAAACATTACGACCCTGTTGTCCTTGTCTTCTATTGACATTGCGAACCTGTTGTCTTCTCTTGTCCTGTGGCAAACTGTGCACCCTAAGTGATCTTGCTCACTATTGCAGGCATGGTCTTCACAGGAGATATCTGCAAAAGGACAAGGCACAGGAGCACTGTGTGGCAGTTCTTTTTATCAAGAAACTACTGTGACATAGCTGGAATAGGGAAGGACGTCCATTTTCAAGTGTGTTGGTGAGCATACTGTTGACAGAGGTCGGCTTGTGTGCTCCTCCTAGACAGACGTGTCCTATGATGACCCATCCTAGGTCAAGTCTCCGGGTGTATGGAGCATTTTGGGAACCATTAATCTGTCCTTTAGCCTTGTGAACTCGTAGTATGTTTCTTACAAGGAGTCCTATACTAAATTTAGTGTGCGGATTACAAATCCAAAGTCAGAATTGTGGTAACACGTCAAGAAATTTTGCTATGCATAAGTATGCCTAAATGAATTTAGCGCTTGGAAAGCATTGGATAATTATGAACAGAATGAGTTTTACTCCAACAATTACCAGATCTACATCAAAGTTTGCATAGTAAACAGTGTATGAAAATGTAACGGAATAACAAAATTTCAAAAAGTCTTGTTTTTCAGTTTAAAAGTCTTACTTGAACAAGGCCCAGTACTGTTAAAAGTGCTTCAGTCATCTGGTTTTGTATTTGTGAACGGTCATATTTCCCCGTTGCAAAAACCAGCAGTAGTCTCCCATCATGTTGGGATTCCAGCGGCCTTGATACCCGTTCTCCATTGTAGAAATCTCTTTATGGAACCACTTTCCATGTTCATCACTTACGTGTCCCAAATTGGGGAGGAAAAAGTCAAGATGGGAATGTAAGAAATTCACTTTCAATGACATTCGGCAGCCAAGTTGTTAATATGCTGTAAGCATGTTGTCTACTGATTCAGCATAGTTTGCAGCTCCTCTGTTCCCAAGGAAGTTCTGCACTACTAGCACAAATGCATCCCAAGCTGCAAGTTCCAGAGGGTTGAGTTTTGTTCTGAATGTGTCACCATGCATTAGTTTGTTGATTTCGGGGGCCAATAAAAATTCCGGCCTTTATTTTAGCATCAGTTTTCAGTGTGCTAAACTTCTCCTTCAAATACTGGAAACCATTTCCATCACGATCAAGTACAATTACAAAATTTTTCATTAAACCAAGTTTAATGTGAAGTGGTGAAAGATAAACTTGAAGTGGATCGACCAGTGATTTGTGTTGTACATTGTATTGACCAACTGTGTGCTTGACTCTGAGAGGTCACTGTCTCATTTTGTATTGATTGTTGTCATCACTACTGTTCCATAGGCACAAGAAACACATATGCTTTGTGTACCCTAACTATAGGCCAAACAGGAGTGCTACCACTTTCAGGTCGCCACAAATTTTCCATTTATGTTCTGAGTATTTGATCATTTTCAAAATTAACTCCATAGAAGGATCGGTCTCTTTCATTCCATCCACATGAGCCAATGGAACAGATGTTTTTTCGTTACCATTGTGCAACAAGACAGCTTTCAAACTTGTTTTGCTAGAGTCTATGAATAGCGTCCATTCATCGGGAACATGTGTATCATCTAATTCCATCATGAGACCATTTACATCATTACAGACACAGACATCACTTTCCAATGCATAGTATGCAGCTAACTTGGTGTGTTGATGACGAAAGTGTGAAGTTGTGGTGCCTCATTGTAGCTAATTCCATTCCTGAAGTCTAGAAGCTAGCAGTTTGGACTTTTCTTTAGATAATGACAGATCTCTTACCAGATCATCTAAATCTGATTGGCTCAGCAAGTGTGGCTGACCCTCCAGTTGTTTTGGATCAGGAAATACATTGTGACAATCAACATCTTCTTCGTCATCAGAATCAGAACCGTCTGTTTCAATTGCCGTTCCTGCTGTGGGAGGGGCAGGCACTGGATATTCTTCATTGTGTGGTACTGGTTTAAGAGCAGACTTACAGTCAGGATACACAATTTGTGACTTGTTTCTCTTTGAATATCTGGCAATTTTAGTCATGGAAAAGTAACAGTCTGAATGGTGATTTTTCTGCTCACGCCAAACCATAGGCACTGCAAAAGCTATTCCTTTTACCATTCAACCACTGCATTAGCCCAGAGTAACACACAGTGCAACAAACATGAGGTGCCCAGCTTTTATCTTGATCTCCAATTTTACAGTCAAAGTAATACTTGTAAGCAAGATGCACTCGCTTTGTCAGATTCTTGCGCTGATCATAAGTAGTGTACTTGCTACATATGTAGCAGAAATTGTCTAGATCGTTAACACATTTGCGTTTATCCATCTTAAGTTTCAAAACTGATAGCACTATAACAGATTACTTTATCAAAATCTGTCCAGCTTGCCTTATATACTTACTGCTGGCATCAGCCTGGATATGTCCATTGGAATATTTCCAATATAATGCATTAATATTATAACTGAATAGGCTTTGCATGTATAACTTTAAATCTAGACGTGTCAGGCAAATTCAGAGTTCATATTTGGAATCAGCGCGCTCAGTTTAGTATAAATCACATGTTTTTCTCTCAGTAGCAAAATCATTGTTGAGTGGTGTTATCGGGGCTTCTGGGTCTAGTTCCGGTATCAGATGAGCTATATGCTTCAGGTAGGGGTGGTATGCGGCCACCTCTGGTGTAGGTATCTCAGACCGGTTGTCAGGTATGCGATTGCACTCCAGTATGGTTGGTAGGGACAAGCAGGTCTGACCATCTATGGACTCTACCTTGTACCCAGTTGCCTTCCTCCCCGCCGTCTCAACAGTACCTGCACATGTCCTTAAGGAGTAGGGAGAACCGGGCCCTACGTTGTTGAATGTGTCAAAGAAGGTGGATTTAGCTAAAGACCTATTGCTTTGATAATCTAAGATTGCATATACCTTGATCGCCTTATCTCGGTGACCACCCGGATAAACTCTGAAAAGGCAGATTTTTGAGCAGGACTTCCCTCCTGCGAGTCCTTTACAGATCTCAGTACAGTTAGAAGTGACTTCTGCGGTGTCTCCGTCAGTGTCTATCTGCTTACCGTCATGCTCTTTGCGGTCCTCTAAAGACTTCTCCCTGAAGGCTCTGCATTTTAGTAGAGGATGTGGTTTCTAGTGCAGGGTGCATTCTTTGGTAAGATCTTTGAGTTTCTTCTCTTCTTGAGAAGACTTAAACGGCTTGTAAGGAGAACCTGTGGAGGCAACATTAGTTTTGACACCAGACTGCCACTGGTGTTTTATGAGATTTGACACCAGGGATAGTGGAACATGACAATGTAAAGTCAAAACTAATCATGGCACTATTAATTCTGGGGGGCGCTAATGGCGGCATTATTAATTCTGGGGGAAACTAATGGGGGTATTATTATTACTGGGGGGCAATAATGGGGGAATTAATATTACTTGGGGCTCTAATGGGGGCACTATTAATTCTGGGGGCGCTAATGGGGGAATTATTAATTCTGGGGGCACTAATTGGAGCATTAATATTATTGGGGTGCATTAATGGGGGCATTATTAATTCTGGGGGGACACTAATGGGGATATTACTATTTATGGGGGCACTAGTGGGGGCACTATTAATTCTGGCATGCTCTAATGGGGCATTGTTATACTGGGAGGCGCTAATGGGGGCATTATTAATTCTGAGTGGCACTAATTGGGACATTATTAATTCTGGGTGGCAATAATAAAGGCATTATTAATTCTGGGGGGCACTAATAGAGGCATTACTATTACTTGGGGCAAAAATGGGGGCATTATTAATTCTAGGGGGGCTAATGGGGGCATTAATATTACTGGGGGGCACTAATGGAGGCATTATTAATTCTGCAGAGCCCGAATTGGGGCATTATCCATTCTGGGGGAGCTTAATGGTGGCATTAATTACTGGGGGGCACTAATAGGGCCACTATTAATACTAGGAGCCACATTATAACATTGCGACTTAGCCACGCTCCAACAACAACACCTCCTTTGGGGTGTGGCTTAACTTGGCCGGTATTTTTAGTTGGAAAAGGTAGCAACCCTATGGGTGCCAAAGGTTCTATTAGGCACATGGGGATAAAAGTCTAGCCTGTCTGGTCCAATTGCACAGAAGAACTACTGTAGCACACATTTTTGAGAAAGCTAATGCTGACAGTGTGAGAACACACAGTGCATCACAGCTTGCCCTGCGTATGGGGCTGCATAGCTGAATAGTAGACAATATTAGGCAAGTAGGTTTAGCTGCCTTTGAAAGTCAGGACTAGAGATGACTTTGCGGTTTTCCCGGCGGTCGTTTCACAGCGAGCTTTGTGTGTTTGCGATTTGCCAAACATTTGAACATATGCCAATATTTGCGCCTGCCATATTCTTTTACATTGTGAAGAACTTTGACCCATGACACATCCATCAGGTGGTACAGGACAGCCAATTGAGACATTTCAGCACATGGACATACCCTCTACCTTATAAATAAACCTGTTCTGGCCGCCATTTTACATTCAGTCTTTTGCCAGTGTAGAGAGAGGTTGCTGGGTGGAGCAGGGACAGACTGTTAGGTACACCAAATGCTAGCTAATAGGGCCACAAAAGTCCTTTTAAGGACTAGTATAGGTGTGCTATCGATAGGTGTGATACACAGAGGGGTGCGATATACTTATAATATACTTTTATAATAAGTCAAAATAACACAGCTACATCTATATAGTGATCACCTGGAAGTCAGGGACTTAGGGGCTAGGGGCTTACTAGGGCCATTTTATATAGGGTAAGGTTCCGGACGGGGTCACTCTTATCAGACGGGTGGTCTGTGGTTAGGCTATCAGGGCCAGAATAGCATTCCCCCCTGAAGGGAAATATCAGGGACAGTTCTTTGCCCACCCTGTCCTTCAATACCACATCATCATCTAGCCCAGGGATAGATGTTTTTTGCTTTCCCTCCAGGATTCATCGATGTGCACTGGAACCCCCCGGATTGTGCTAGGACATATGGTTTCAGATTTGGTGCCGCTGAGCACTTGTTATTGCCTACCACATCTAAGCTTTTTGGTTAACTTTAATAATTTCATTTATTTTCATTTTGAGGGATATCTTTTCCATTCACACGTCCGCAAAATGGGTCCGCATCCGTTCTACAATTTTGAAGAACGGGTGCAGACCCATTCATTTTCAATGGGGCCGGAATGTGCTGTCCGCATCCGCACTTCCGTGCTTCCGTTTCCGCCAAAAAATAGAACATGTCCTATTCTTGTCTGCAATTGCGGACAAAATTAGCCATTTTCTATTATAGTGCCGGCGATGTGCGGTCCGCAAATTTCGGAATGCACATTGCCGATGTCCGTGTTTTGCGGATCCGCAAAACACTTAAGGACATGTGAATGGACCCTCATAGTAAAATTATTAAAGGTTACGTTTTATCTTTATGTATATTCTAATGGATTGCCTTCCTTGTACAATGTTATAATATACTTTCCAACATAAAAAGTATATTATAGTGCATTTGTATTGTGAGGCAGTTGTGTGCGGTTCTGCTGAGATACCGCAGGTATATAGAGGGAAAAGTGTTGGAACAAATAATTTCTACTGGTCTGATATACCAGTCCCCCCCAAAAAAAACTTATTGAAGTGGGGTGTTATATACCAATATACTTTCTTTATAGTGCATTTGGGTACTGTATAGTGAATTTGTGCATGCAAAGTGGAATTCGGTCCGAATTTTAGGATAAATTAGATTCACCTTAAAGCCGAATTTCCTTGTACTTCGTGTTAGCGAATCGATTTAACCTGAAATAGTGTAAAAAAAAAATCATACTTACCACCTCCATTTACTTAATTAATAGTTAATTTCACATTTAGGTGCCGTGATCATGTATGAATGCGAGATCTGGGGGGTACAATGATGGGGGGGCGGCGCTATCGCAGCTCCTTGTCATTGCACCCGCTAGTTACAAAAAAATGTGCTTGATGACGGATTAATTCAGCAGAATCGAACTTTTCATGAATACACTCATCTCTACTTATGACTTTTATCCAGGACAGTCTTACCAGTTGTCTAAAGCTTAAAAGGGTTGTCCGGGTTCAGCACTGACCTCGGACATCCACTTTAAGGGCTCAGTTGTGTACATGGAACACCGCACTGCACAAGTTTCTAGTGGGAAATGTTAAAAGCTGTCCAATAAATGAGTAGCAGTAAAGGGTACTCAGATTTGAACATGTTAAGTTTTATTTATCAAAAGTAACAATTTATGTAATAATAATGTACGGTATGTTGATGCAGTGAATGATTACCAGCGTAGTTTTTTGTGTATTTCTATGTCTATGCTTTAAATTGTCTGTTCATTTTTCTCTGTGATTTCTAGATATCGACAGAAGTTGTTGAAAATATCAGAACAGTAGTGTCATTGACCAGAGAGGATGTCTTTTATCAAAAATATAATGCCATCTTATCAGAACCACACAGGTACGCCCTCTTATAAAAACCTTTCTGCATTTTCTCTGCATGCAGAACTGGCACAACATTTCTCTGCTGGTCAAGGGATTTAAAAATATATATTTTTAATGATACAATAATATCATACTTACCAACCTTTGAATACACATATTCAGAGCCATTAAATGAGTTCTGTCACCATTAAATGTAATTTTAATATAATTCAGCATGAAAAGCGAGTTACTTTTGTAATTTACTTTCTGTTACTAAAATGTTTTAGTTCTTACATTATTGTGTTTTCCTATAATGGCATTCGATGGTGCTTAATCTACATAATAATGTGTACATGCAACTACTGAGGTGGTTGAACATGCTTGGTTCCATCCTTCATCTGCCGCCCTCCATATCTACTGTTGGAAGCTGTGACAGTAAGGCCCCTTTCACATGGGCGAGTATTCCGCGCGGATGCGATGCGTGAGTTGAACGCATTGCACCCGCACTGAATCCCGACCCATTCATTTCTATGGGGCTGTTCACATGAGCGGTGATTTTCACGCATCACTTGTGCGTTGCATGAAAATCACAGCATGCTCTATATTCAGCGTTTTTCACGCAATGCAGGCCCCATAGAAGTGAATGGGGTTGCGTGAAAATCGCAAGCATCCGCAAGCAAGTGCGGATGCGGTGCGATTTTCACGCACGGTTGCTAGGAGACAATCGGGATGGAGACCCGATCATTGTTATTTCCCCTTATAACATGGTTATAAGGGAAAATAATAGCATTCTGAATACAGAATGCATAGTAAAATAGCGCTGGAGGGGTTAAAAAAAAATTAAAAAAAATTTAACTCACCTTAGTCCACTTGATCGCGCTACCGGCATCTCCTTCTGTCTCCTTTTTTGCTGATTGTAGGAACAGGACCTGTGGTGACGTCACTCCGGTCATCACATGATCCATCACATGATCTTTTACCATGGTGATGGATCATGTGATGGACCATGTGACGACCGGAGTGACGTCACCACAGGTCCTGTTACTACAATCAGCAAAAAAGGAGACAGAAGGAGATGCCGGCAGCGCGATCAAGTGGACTAATTTTTTATTTAATTTTTTAACCCCTCCAGCGCTATTTTACTATGCATTCTGTATTAAGAATGCTATTATTTTCCCTTATAATCATGTTATAAGGGAAAATAATACAATCTACAGAATACCGATCCCAAGCCCGAACTTCTGTTAAGAAGTTCAGGTTTGGGTAACAAACATGCACGATTTTTCTCACGCGAGTGCAAAACGCATTACAATGTTTTGCACTCACGTGGAAAAATCGCGCGTGTTCCTGCAACGCACCTGCACATTTTCCCGCAACGCCCGTGTGAAAGGGGCCTTACTGAAGTGAATGTAGCAAAGTAATTGAAGCAATAAATGGGGAGCTCTTTGGAGGTACAGGGCTGGTTCTAGCTTTATTAGAAAAAGATATTTGCTATATGATATCTGATTTTCATTTTTTTACATTAATCATGGGATAACCCCATTAAGCATCTCTTTTGGAACCCCCAACATCTCCCAATTTTTTGGGGAGAATTTGCATAAACTTTCTTTGAGGTCCATTGCCCCAAGAAAAATCAGGACTGTTAGGATACACATGGCTATTATTAGGACCCATGTTTTTTAAAAGATTATATAAACACTGCATTTTTGTAGTGGCAGTTTAAGACAGTTTCCTAACATATTTTGGTTACTTGGCATTGTTTTACAAATGGCAGCATATTTTTTTTTTGCATTTCCCTGTACAGATCTCTATGTGCATTTCCCTATACACATCTCAAACTAGAGATAAGGACTATAGATTAAAGGGCATCTGTCAGCAGATTTGTACCTATGACACTGGCTGACCTGTTGCATGTGCACTTGGCGGCTGAAGGCATCTGTGTTGGTCCCATGTTCTTGTGTCTCCGCATTGCTGAGAAAAATGAGGTTTTAATATATGCAAATGAGTCTCTAGGAGCAATGGGGGTGTTGCTGTTACTCCTAGAGGCTCAGCTCTCTCTGAAACTGCTGTGCCTTCTCCACTTTGATTGACAGGGATCACGTTTATAATGCCTGGCCCTATTAACCAAAGAGGAGAGGGTGAGGCTTTTATAGAGAACGGACCCTGCGCTACATGCCAGTCTTAATAAATGTGCCTCTTGTTTTTTCTTGCTGCGTCCCCCCACCGCTTACTATTGGTTTTATGTTTTTAAATGTCCTATGTGTATTGCTATGTGCTATGCGTATTTATGGGCTTTTAATATATTTTTCTGTTCAATAAATATATAGTTATTTCTTGCAGTTGAGCAGTAGTGTTTATGATTGGCTTTTTTTGGTTGACATATTTATGAGTACCCTGTCATGTGGTTTAATACATGAGTGTATATTATATAGGTATTGGCATTTTATTAATGTACCATAGGTTTGTTGTACCCAAGAAAGTTAACATTTGTTTCTGTCAAAAAAATAAGGGTCTGATCTCCAAATTTAACCCCTTAAGGACCCTGCCATATTTCACCTTAAGGACCAGCCCATTTTTTGCAAATCTGAAGTGTCACTTTATGTGGTTATAACTTTAAAACACTTTTACTTATCCAGGCCATTCTAAGATTGTTTTCTCGACACATATTGTACTTTTTGACACTGGTAAAATTGAGTAAATCTTGAAATTTTTCTGATAATTTCCAAAACCCACTTTTTATGGACCAGTTCAGATCTGAAGTCACTTTGTGAGGCTTACATACTAGAAACCACCCAAAAATGACCCCATTTTAGAAACTACACCCCTCAAGCTATTCAAAACTGATTTTACAAACTTTGTTAACCCTTTAGGTGTTCGACAAGAATTAATAGAAAATGGAGATTAAATTTCCGGATTTCACTTTTTTGGCAGATTTAGCATTTTTATAATTTTTTTGCCACAAACAAAGCAAGAGTTAACAGCCGAACAAAACTCAATATTTATTGCCCTGATTCTATAGTTTACAGAAACACCCCATATGTGGTCGTAAACTGCTGTACGAGCACACGACATTGCACAGAAGGAAAGGAACGCCATTTGGTTTTTGGAAAGCCGATTTCACTGGGATAATTTTAAGCTGCCATGTCACATTTGAAGACCCCCTGATGCACCCCTAGAGTAGAAACTCCAAAAAAGTGACCCCGTTTTAGAAATTACACCCCTCATGGTATACAAAACTGAATTCACAAACTTTGTTAACCCTTTAGGTGTTCCACAAGAATTAATGGAAAATAGAGATGACATTTCAGAATTTCACATTTATATAAATAAAAAAACGATATAAAAACAAAATGGAACACTCATATGTGGTAAAGATATACACCACTCACTATTGGACGCACATGACACAGTGTGTGTATGTATGTGTGTGTGTATATATATATATATATATATATATATATATATATACAGTACAGACCAAAAGTTTGGACACACCTTCTCATTCAAAGAGTTTTCTTTATTTTCATGACTATGAAGGCATCAAAACTATGAATTAACACATGTGGAATTATATACATAACAAACAAGTGTGAAACAACTGAAAATATGTCATATTCTAGGTTCTTCAAAGTAGCCACCTTTTGCTTGGATTACTGCTTTGCACACTCTTGGCATTCTCTTGATGAGCTTCAAGAGGTAGTCCCCTGAAATGGTCTTCCAACAGTCTTGAAGGAGTTCCCAGAGATGCTTAGCACTTGTTGGCTCTTTTGCCTTCACTCTGCGGTCCAGCTCCAGACTGACTGACCTTCATTTCTTAAAGTAATGTATATAATTCCACATGTGTTAATTCATAGTTTTGATGCCTTCATAGTCATGAAAATAAAGAAAACTCTTTGACTGAGAAGGTGTGTCCAAAAAAAAAAAGTGTTATTGATAAAATAGATTGTATATTCACGCCACAGTTGTAGCATACAAGTCTGTGCGTTATCCAAATGGTGGTGAGTCACTGATTGTATTCCACTAGAACATATATACACCTGTATAACATACAGCTGCATATTGTGAGGCGATTACACCTTAGTAACACCAACACTTTGCAGTTTGGCTGATTCACTGAACAATCATATCTCCATGTCTGTGACACATGTACAATCTGCGGCAAAATAAAGGAACATGTGCCTTTGCGATTCCTGTTGTTCATATATCAGCAGCCATACGTATAAGGTCATGTATCAAAATGAGTTATGGAGTGAGCACCATACCTGTACCTACTCAACAGGTGGAGCCACTGTTACACTTATTTAAATACAAAACTCAATATTTATGGCCCTGATTCTTTAGTTTACAGAAACACCCCATATGTGGTCATCAACTGCTGTACAGGCACACAGAATTGCGCAGAAGGAAAGGAACACCATACGGTTTTTGGAAGGCAGATTTTGCTGAACAGTTTTTTTGACACCATGTCCCATTTGAAGCCCTCCTGATGCACTCCTAGAGTAGAAACTCCAAAAACGTGCCCCCATTTTGGAAACTACGGGATAAGGTGGCAGTTTTGTTGGTACTATTTTAGGGTACATATGATTTTTGGTTGCTCTATATTACACTTTTTGTGAGGCAAGGTAACAAGAAATAGCTGTTTTGGCACCGTTTTTATTTTTTGTTATTTACAACATTAATCTGACAGGTTAGATCATGTGATATCTTTATACAGCAGGTGACAATATCAAATATGACAATTTTTTGGGGTTGTTTGTTTCAGTTTTACATAACAAAGCATTTTTGAAAAAAAAAGATTTTTTTAGTGTCTCCACATTCTGAATGCCATAGTTTTATTAATTTTTTGGGCGACTGTCTTGTGTAAGGGCTAATTTTTTTGGGATGAGATGACGGTTGGATTGGTACTATTATAGGGTGCGTATGACTTTTTGATCGCTTGCTATTACACCTGGTGTGATGTAAGGTGACAAAAAATAGCTTTTTTGACACCTTTTTTTTAATGGTATTCACCTGAGGGGTTAGATTATGTGATATTTTTATAGAGCAGGTTCTTATGGACGCGGCAATACCTTTTTTTTTTATTTATTTAAGTTTACACAATAATGTCATTTTGGAAACAAAAAAAAAATTATGTTTTAGTGTCTCCATATTCTGAGAGCCATAGTTTTTTCAGTTTGTGGGCGATTGTCTTAGGTAGGGTATGATTTTTGCGGGATGAGATGATGGTTTGATTGGCACTATTTCGGAGTGCATATGAGTTTTTGATCGCTTGCTATTACACTTTTTGTGATGTAAGGTGACCAAAAAATTGCTTTTTTTGACATTTTTTTTTTTTTTTATTGTGGTCACCTGAGGGGTTAAAAATTTAGAAATCCACAGCACTCTTCAATTCAGGTGGAAATTCTGGTTACTTTATTGATAACAGCAGCATACAAATAGCAACGTTTCAACCATCTCTGGTCTTTCTCAAGTTATGAAATCACACAGTATAATGTGCCTTTAAATAGTGGGTCAGTGGGGGTGTCCCTGATGGAGGGTGTGAACGTTATATCATATGATCTACAACTTATAGTGAATAGTGAAGCTAAAAACACCATATATACATTTCCTATATATACTATAAAGTAGTACTTACTGAGGAAGGAGGGTTCATGTGAGAGCCAGTGCTGCCTTCAGATTTGAGTGCGCGCCAAAATACGGCATACTGTGTGTCCTACTGCACGTGCGCCGATTACCCACTCCCAGAAGGGGAGGGATCCTATAGGAGCCAATATAAAAATCGGCTGCTATAGCTTATCAGCTTCAGCACGGCCTGTTGACGCTTCCCCACTGCAGTGCTACACTGCTTCCAGCTAATGGCTGATGGCTGACTGGTGCTGCACGCAGATAATTTGGAGGTGGAAGTAGAGGAGGAGGCGGAGGAGGAGAAGTGGGGTTTGGAGCCACTAATGTAGGTGGTGGTGAAAACCCTGATGGAATTAGGGTCCGCAATCTTCGGCGTCGGTAGCACCTGTGCCATCGCTGTGTACAACTTGCTCCCGGCTTCCACAATGTTCACCCAGTGTGCCATCAGGGATATGTAGCATCCCTGGCCAAAAGCACTTGTCCATGTGTAACTGCGTTGGTCAGGGCACGAGTGACATTTCGGGACACATGGTGTAAGGCGGGCACGGCACACCTCGAAAAATAGTGGCGGCTGGGGACAGAGTACCGCGGGACGGCTGCCGACATCAAGCTTCGGAAAGCCTCAGTGGCCACACGCCTAAATGGCAACATTTCCAGGGCCGGTAATTTGTAAAGCTGCGCATTTAGTGCTATGGCCTGTGAGTGGGTGGCTGGGTATTTGCGTTTGCGTTCAAATGCCTGGGGTAATGACATTTGGACGCTGCACTGGGACAGGGAAGTGGATGTGGTCACTGATGGTGCTTGCGAAGGTCCAGGTGCAGGGCAGGAGGCATCCTCGCCTGCGCCTTCGACAGGCGATTGGTCAGCACATACCATAGGGGAAGAGGAGGCAGTGGTGTGACTTGCAGACACAGATTGTGGACCCAGGCGTTCGTCCCACTTATTACGGTGCTTGGATGCCATGTGGCAGATCATGCTGGTGGTAGTGAGGTTGCTAGTGTTCACGCCCCGGCTCATTTTGGTGTGGCACAGGTTGCAAACTACTATTCATTTGTCGTCCGCATTTTCCCCAAATAAGTGTCATAGTGCAGAACACCTACCCCTTGGCAAGGGAGATTTACGTAAGGGGTGCTCCGTGAAACAGTTGTGGGCCTGTTTAGTGTGGCCCGCCTTCTCCCTTTTCCCACCCCACTGCCTCTATCAGCCTGTTGCAGTGCTGCAGATCGTTCCCGCTCTGTACTGCTGTCCTCGCTCGGCTTTTGACCTTCCCAGGTTAGGTCAGTGACCTCATCGTCCACCAACTCCTCTTCCACTTCCTCACTCTGATCATCCTCTTTATTTGCTAACCTAACCACAACCTCAGTGATTGACAACTGTGTCTCATCCTCTTGATCAACCTCTTGAGACAGTAATTGCGGTTGATAATTGGCAACTGTGTCTCATCATTATCCACCTCCTTAAAGAGTACCTTTCACCAGAATAAAACATCTAAACTAACTATACAGACATGTAGAGCGGTGCCCAGGGATCCCCCTGCACTTACTGTTATCCCTGGGCGCCGATCCGTTCTCCCGGTATAGCCTCCGGTATCTTTATAGTTTTGCTCCACCCAGGGACACCTGATGGCGTCTCATTCTCCCATGCTGTAGCGCTGGCCAATTGCAGCGCTCAGCTCATAGCATGAGAGAAAAAAAACCTCTCAGGCGGCTATGAGCTGAGCGCTGCGATTGGCCCGCGCTACAGCATGGGAGAAAGAGACGCCGTCAGGTGTCCTTGGGTGGAGCCTATGAAGATACCGGAGGCTATACCGGGAGAACAGAGCGGCGCCCAGGGATAACAGTGCCAGGGGATCCCTGGGCGCCCCTCTACATGTCTGTATAGTTAGTTTAGATGTTTTATTCTGGTGAAAGCTCCTCTTTAAACACTAATTACCGTTCCCCACTGTCATGGTCTTGTGACTGTGGATGCTCAAGAGGTTGGTAATCAGGGCACAAGATCTTATGTCCCTCTTAAAGCGTGCTTGGCGAGAGGGCCAAATCAAGTAATGGTGATGAAAAGAGATCCTTGGAATTTGCGAGTGTGGAATCACTTGTTTGGCCAGACTCTCCATGGTGGGAGAAAGGAGGATCAGGGAGAGGATTCTGTTTACCATACTCTTGGCTACTGAGACTGGACTTGGTGGAAGACAGGGTGGTGCTTAACCGACTTGAAGCATTATCTGCTGCAATCCAACCGACCACCTGGTCGCACTGGTCAGACTTCAAGAGTTTTGTCCTGCAACGCCCTGCAAACTGGGACATGAAGCTAGGTAACATGGATGATTGTTTTTCTTGTGCTCTGGCAGCAGGCACAGTTTGAATGCACCCAGGGCCACGGCCTCTGCGTGAACCATCAGCACCACGGCCACTTCCCCATCCCTTACTGCTCGCCTTGCGCATATTATATGTTATATGCTCGCTTGACGCACAAGATGTGGCATGGATGTCACAGTTAACAGCAAGCACAGTATATGGAAAAAGTACATAAAAGTATGGAAAAAGAAAAATAGGTTTCACTTATATTTTTCCTATCTCTGGCCCTGACAACAGAAGGTATTAGACAGATGTCTCTAGTCACTGCAGACACCCTCTATAGAAAAATTATTGAAAATGATGGAAAAAATATATTAATTTTCAGTTATATTTCTCCAATATCTGGCCCTGACACACAGAAGGTATAATACAGATGTTACTAGTCACTGCAGACACCCTCTATAGAAAAATTATTGAAAATGCTGGGGGGAAAAAATTGTACTGTAGCTAAAGGACTTTTGGGTCTTTGAAACGTTTTTCTACTGAATTGATTGCGATCAGACTTCCTACACACTCTGTCTCTTCTAAAGCGCAGCTCTCCCTGACTACAAATGAGTCGAACATGCGTCATCGGGTGCTATATAGCCAGCATGGCTACTGGCATTACAGTGAGGGCATTTCTACCTGCATGTTTATTGGCTGCATAGCAGCCGCAAAATGTGCGGGGAGGAGACTCAAGCATGGCGCTCGAGCACATGCGGTACTCGACCGAGTACCACCATGTGCCGAGCATAGCGGTGCTCGAGCCGAATAGCAGTTTGGCCGAACATGCTCGCTTAACACTACTCCAGAGACATCTCCTGTCATGTTGACCTTTTCTTTCCTCTTCTCCTCCGTTTGACCCAGACCGACATAACAAATTCTTTCAGCCGCATCTCGTCTCTACAGAGTTTGTAATACAGACACATTAGATTTCAAAATTTTCCATCAACCTCCCCATTGTCCTGCTTCGGTGTGGGAGGGAAACACCACACTGAGCATAGGAGGGAAGGGGGAAACAGGGAATCTGGCATAAGAACTAGGGAAGGAAGATGGACACCTTCTAACCAAAATCCTGACTGACTACCAGTATGAACAGACCTCAAAGGTAAGGTCTAGAGTCCTATCTGTACTAATGGCAGGGACGAGACTACCTGTTCCTCCAAAAGGAAGGACAAACAGGAGTCTTCAGGCCTAATACAAACAATAGGGAAATTCAACACACAGAACCCAAAATATAAAAGGGAAAGGAAATACTTAACTTCAAAGAAGCAATGGAAGCATGAGGAACTCAGCCGAGATCCAACCACAATCTATCCAAAGGTCCAAACAGAAGCTATAAACCGCACAGCATTGTGGTAGTTTTCCCCTGCCCCACACAATAAATTCCCCCACACTGCCCCCACACAGTAATTTCTCCCACACTGCCTCCACACAGTAATTTTCCCCGCACAGTAATTTCCCCCACACTGCCCCCACACAGTATTTGCCCCCACACAGTAGTTTCCCCCACATTGCTCCATATAGTAATTTTTCCCCACATAGTAAACCCTCCCATAATAATTTGTCCCCACATAGTAATCCCTCCCATAATAATTTGCCCCCACACAGTAATCCCACCATAATATTTTTTCCCCACATAGTTATTTGCTCCCATACTGCAATTTCCCACCAATCTACTGTCTCTTCACATGTCCTCCTGTGTATCCCCCCCATGTCCCCCAAAGTTGGCACATAAAAAAAAAAGAAAAAAAAAGCTAAATACTCACCTATGTCCAGGCACGCAATGGCAGGCGTGCACACTTCACTGTGCTTCGTTCCGGCACAGGCGCATGATGACGTCATCACGCACGCCTGCACTAGGATTTCACTACCGCATAGGCCTCAGGCCTGCTAGGCCTGAAGCCTATGGTGGTGATCAGCAGCTCGGCAGGGAACAATGCGCTCCCTTGCCCTCCGCAGTATGTGGGCGTTCGAATGCCCCTATTGTAATCCGCCATTGATCATCAGGGGGTGGCAGCAGGCCTGTGAGACAGAAGCAGGGTGGCAGCCTGCCAATGAGCCAGCAGGGTGGAAGCAGTGGGAGATCTGGAGCCAAACGTGCCCGGAGTAGACCCTCTGCTACTCAGAAGCCTAACAGTCAGGAAACAACTACCGGTGCACAGGTTGATAAAGGCAGGGGCAACCAGTCAGCATGGAGTGTTGGCGGTTAAATGCCATACTGCAGTATGTGAATTTTTTTATCAAGTCTCTGGAGGCGTGGCAGTATGCAGGGTATGTGGTCAGAAGGTGAAGTGTGGTCAGGGTGCTAATAGTGGCACCACAGCCAACAACTGTCAATGTTTGCTACAGTTCATGCCAGCACTGACATGTGGCGCTGTAGCTATGGCCGAGAACAATATATGTCCATTATAGCTCACTGGGTGAATGTGGTTCTGGCCCAGGCACACCGAAAACTAGGCCAGGTAATGGCAATGCCGCCTGTGTGTTGAAATCAGGGAATTTCTGTGCCAATATCCTCCTTTATCTCCTCATCCTCCACCTTGTCCTAAGCCTTAATAGAAAGCACAGTTCAGAGGGGTCCTCCAGCATACCACCTATGCAGAGAACGGCTTTGTCGTACAGTTCTGCACCTGGTCAGCCTGGGCAAACTGAGTCACACTGGGGAGGAACTGCTCCATGTCATCAACCAAGAAATCGAATCCTGGCTGAATATCTTGAAAATGTCAAGGAAACTGTGCATGCACTTCAGCCACTCTTATTGTGCAAAACATGCCCTCCTTGAGCTGCAAATAAAGAATGGTGTTCCCCTACATCACCTGTTTCCACACGTTGGAACTCCACCCTCTATTACACGGTGGGTAGCGGTGGGTCCAAATTACAGAAGACATGCAAATATTTCCATCACGTTATCTCTGTTTTGGACCCACTCCTGTTTTTGCCTTACCAATACTGATCAAATACTGATGCAAAAAAAGTACCAAATGCTGACCGTGTGATAGAGGCTATTAAAGTCCTGCATGGACTTTTTTCCATCTAAATAAAGCCTATTTCAGAGGCAAATGGCCAAAATTCACACATATTGAGCATGAGGTTGCTATCACACAATCAGTATTTTGCATAAGGATTTGACCATGATTTGGAAGCCAAAAGCAGAAGTGGGTCCAAAACACAGAAGAGATGCAAATATTTCCATAACATGTTATTTCTGTTTTGGACCTACTCCTGTTTTTGCCTTACCAATACTGATCAAATGCTGACCAAATACTGACAAGGTGAAGGCGGATTCTCAAACTACAGGATTCGCTTTTTTGGGGCTGTTCTTCTGATGGATCAGTAGAACGGAAAAATAAACATTGATGTTAAAACAGCCTTACTGCTGACATACTCCCAACTTTCATAGGGCCACTCCTTAAATTTTGTCCACGCCATTAAGTTAGACCTTACGCTAGCATTGTAAGTCAGAGTTCACACTTCTGTTATTTGGTTAGTTATTTCCATCACTTATTGAGAGGCAAATTCTGGAACCAAGCCCACTCTCTGATAAGGTATCATGAACAGATCTGCACCTGTTCTGTGGGTTTGACCCGCACTTGCTTTGGGCTGACAATAACTGATAAAATAAGTAAGGTGTGAACAAAGCCTAACAGTGACGCACAGTCATTCTACATCTAACAGGAGGGAATCAAACACTTGTGTTTGCCCTGCCATAACATGGATTAAAAAATCACTTTTTTTTCTCCACTACTTTATTAGCGCTGCCTCCATGTCCTTATTTTGTTCCACTAAAAAGTAATTTGGATACCTGCAGGGGTGTGCAGTGTTTTTTTTTTTTTTTTTTCTTACTGAAGGATGCTGTATGCTTTATTTGTTTAGCTAGGAGTTAGCTACGTAGATGGTTGGCGGCCTGCACAATGATGTGCACCACCATATATGTGAACTGCCTATCACTTAGACACACAGTAACTGTTTCGCTACAAGAAAGGACTAGCTATACATGCTGCTGCACTGCTCAGTGATGTACACCAGGATACATTCACCCTAAGGTTTACCTGGCTGAGATAGACCTGATTTAATGCGCTTCGTGACAAATTAATTTGGATCGAAGCAAATTTTAAAAAAAAATTCTTCAAATAGACCAAATAGAATTTTTAAAAATGGCCCATGCTACACCCAAAAGGCCTTATTGAACTATTGAAGCTAAAGTACCTGAATAGCACAACCTGACCAAGTAATCCAATGGGATCTGCAAGTGAGTGCTGTTATCTGAGGGAAAATGACTACCCCCCACTCCCAACCAAATTTCCCACATGAAGAGTACGAGTAACGAGGAATGAATCAAATTCATAATTTGTCTTTGACAGCTCTCACAAGAACAATGGCTTTGCTCTCCTATTGGATTCTCTGCTGGATGGAATTCTCTGAATGTCTGCATCTGAAAATGAGAAAACACAACAGCTACAATGTTAAGCAATCCCTGAACATAGCGAGCTCTAAATGAAATGTTCAATAATTGTAAGCATTTTAAAACTACAGTCAGGTCCATAAATATTGGGACATCAACACAATTGTAACATTTCTGGCTCTATACACCACCACAATGGATTTGAAATGAAACAAACAAGATGTGCTTTAACTGCAGACTGTCAGCTTTAATTTCAGGTTATTTATATCCAAATCAGGTGAACGGTGTAGGAATTACAACAGTTTGCATATGTGCCTCCCACTTGTTAAGGAACCAAAAGTAATGGGACAATTGGCTTCTCAGCTGTTCCATGGCCAGGTGTGTGTTATTCCCTCATTATCCCAATTACAATAAGCAGATAAAAGGTCCAGAGTTCATTTCAAGTGTGCTATTTGCATTTGGAATCTGTTGCTGTCAACTCTGAAGATTAGATCCAAAGAGCTGTCACTATCAGTGAAGCAAGCCATCATTAGGCTGAAAAAACAAAACAAACCCATCAGAGAGATAGCAAAAACATTAGGCGTGGCCAAAACAACTGTTTGGAACATTCTTAAAAAGAAGGAACGCATTGGTGAGCTCAGCAACACCAAAAGACCCAGAAGACCACAGAAAACAACTGTGGTGGATGACCGAAGAATTCTTTCCCTGGTTAAGAAAACACCCTTCACAACAGTTGGCCAGATCAAGAACACTCTCCAGGAGGTCGGTGTATGTGTGTCAAAGTCAACAATCAAGAGAAGACTTTACCAGAGTGAATACAGAGGGTTCACCACAAGATGTAAACCATTGGTGAGCATCAAAAACAGGATGGTCAGATTAGAGTTTGCCAAACGACATCTAAAAAAGCCTTCACAGTTCTGGAACAACATCCTATGGACAGATGAGACCAAGATCAACTTGTACCAGAGTGATGGGAAGAGAAGAATATGGAGATGGAAAGGAACTGCTAATGATCGTAAGCATACCACCTCATCAGTGAAGCATGGTGGTGGTAGTGTCATGGCGTGGGCATATATGGCTGCCAATGAACTGGTTCTCTTGTATTTATTGATGATGTGACTACTGACAAAAGCAGCAGGATGAATTCTGAAGTGTTTCGGGCAATAATATCTGCTCATATTCAGCCAAATGCTTCAGAACTCATTGGACGGCGCTTCACAGTGCAGATGGACAATGACCCAAAGCATGGAATGTTATGCAATGGCCAAGTCAATCACCTGACCTGAATCCGATTGAGCATGCATTTCACTAGCTGAAGACAAAACGGAAGGGAAAATGCCCCAAGAACAAGCAGTAACTGAAGACAGTTGCAGTAGAGGCCTGACAGAGCATCACCAGGGATGAAACCCAGGGTCTGGTGATGTCTATGCGTTCCAGACTTCAGGCTGTAATTGACTGCAAAGGATTTGCAACCAAGTATTAAAAAGTGAAAGTTTGATTTATGATTATTATTATTATGTCCCTTAACAAGTGGGAGTCACATATGCAAACTGTTGTAATTCCTGCACCGTTCACCTGATTTGGATGTAAATACCCTCAAATTAAAGCTGACAGTCTGCAGTTAAAGCACATCATGTTCGTTTTATTTCAAATACATTGTGGTGGTGTATAGAGCCAAAAATGTTAGAGTTGTGTTGATGTCCCAATATTTATGGACCCGACTGTAAATAACACAACAAAGCCAAAACCGGGAGGGAATTAGACATCAAATTAACTGCATGTACAACTGACATACAGTATTGTCTGTCCAAAAATGGATCCTCCTGTTTACCATGGTATAACCCTGTAACCCCACAGACACAATTATAGGAAACAATGCCAACAGTGTCATATTTCTAGTCAAACCAACAGAATAATCTTACAATGGTGACATTCACCAGGAATTACCAAAAATTGCTATATCTGCATCAGTATACAATTCTACATCCATGCTGGAAACCTCCATCTTCTGACAAATAGCTCTGCAATTAAAAGCATGCAAAAAAGACTTCCGAACTAATAAGTCCTGACGCATACTTTTGGTTACCCAAATAAAATGATGGGGACTAGAAACACATCTAGTCTCTACATGAAAATGACAAGAGAAAACCTTATCTATGGGAATGATCTGGCAGGCGAAAACCAAGTATAACAAAAACTGCAATTGATGTAAGGTAACTTTTTTAGCTGAAACTACCAGGTTAACACAAGTCACCGGGCAGGCCAATTTATAACTTTGAAGTCTTAAACCATCTTGAGCAAATCAATTTCTATCCCTAAAAAGGACAAAAACGTAATGGGGCCTCCTGTTTTATCTGCTGCAACAGGTATAACAAACCGGGATGTTGTGTAACAAAAGCACTATTGAACACAAACATTGGAATCTTTGGGACCAACAAAAAGAAAATCATCTAAATAATG